>NW_027108461.1:50281-147395 GCF_000696795.3 Halyomorpha halys
AGGCATGTTGTAATTAATTACTTGAATCAAAACTGAAGTAAACAATAACATGAGGGTCTGGAAGGCTTATACAACAAGTTGCTGAGAAAATCCGCTAGGAGCTCTTATGCATTTAACGTTTAACATGACTTCAAATAGGGCTGCTCACAATCTTATAGTTATAACATTTAACATGGTAAAACATTTAACATTTAACACAACATCATGAATACCCCTAGTGTAACAGAAAACAACTTTCCGCCCCGCCGGATTCGAACTCGGGTAATTGGAGTTAGAGCCACGCGCCTTACCCCGGGGCTACCCGCGCTCCCTACCTCCATTGTTATTTCAGTCATTATCGCTTAGCATTAATTCCACCGCAACTAAGGGTTTTATTATGATTATTCTACGATATCTTTGTATTTATTACAACAGTGAACATCATTTGGACGTTATCGCATTTTGAAGTTACATGTTTCAAATCTTTATTTCTTATAATAATAACAGTTATGTAGTTTGAGAAATAGAGTGGGGCGAAACGTTAGTTAACAATAACTAATTTTCTTTAACTATATAGATACTTTTATTCTCCGCCACCTGAATACCTGAAAATTATAGTATGTACTGCCTTTTTATTTTAACAGTTTAAAATAATGAACAAGTTTCCCTAATTATTCTAATTTGAAGATCCCTAAATGACTTTTTTGAAATTGCTGTTTTCTTGCTAAAGTGGGTAATTTATCGGTATTGTATTGATATAGGCGTTTTACAATATTCGTTTAGAGGATATACATATAATTTGTTCTTGTTAGAATGTCTGATTTTTTTTTCTAATCTAGAGAGGAAAAAAAAGGCTTTTAAATCAGTTCTTATGTGCAGATAGTATGTGAATAAAGCATACTCACGATAACATAAAGCTTAAGAAAATTATGAAGGAACAGTATACAAAATATTTTTTCTCATATGTTTAAGAAATAATAGTAGCAGATAAATAAAAACACATATATGTATATTTTAAGCTCATGCGGTGGAGATTTGAAGCGAAGTTGGGGGATCTAGAATGCCAATAGGCCAAGAGTTGTTGATATGCTCCCCGGATATATCCCGTGTATTCCAGCCTCTTTGGGCTATTCGGTTTAAGGCGTGCCTTATCTTTTCTGAACATTGGCCGAGAAATGCTTATCTCCCATCTCCAGACGATTGATTTTTTATAATTTGTAATTATTCCAGTATATTTAATTTGCTTAATAATTACCAATTCAATAATTTAAAATAAGTAGCACAAAAGTATGATTATAATATCAATTTTATTATTCAGAAAATGGTGTTGAAGAATCAATCTCGATTCAATATAAATATCTAACAAATTTTAGACAGTTAAGATGTAAACTGTTTTTTTATTATTATTATAATGTAAATTCTATTGGGTTTTTAAAAAAAAAAAAAGGGTTCATTATCTGAAATCCAAAATTTAAAAGACTTTAATAGCTTATTTGTCAATAAATAGCTCACAATTCTCCTTTCTCTCCTCAACAATGACTACATAGCAGAAAGTAATTAATCCGACTATTATTTTATTTATTTATTTTATAAGTAACAAAGGTTTCTGATAGATTTTTATATTGTTAATTGATGATATATTGTGTACACATAGTGTTAAGAAAAGGTGATTTCTCGTTCGTGAGATATCTCGTTTTTCTGACGTCTTCCAATACCACTTCACTTCTTTGAGATATGGCTGTAATGAATTTTTAATTATTTTCCTTAGAAGTAAGTTAATAATATTTATTTTCACAGCATCCTGTACGCTGATATTGTCAACTTCACGCCACTCTCTGAACAGCTAACCGCCTCGGATCTTGTGAAAACACTCAATGAACTCTTCGGGCGTTTTGATCAGCTGGCTCATGTAAGTATTAAATGTTGTTACAAACATAAAACCATGCAATTATCAATACATTTGTGTAAATAATTAAATATTATGTTATGATTAAATACAACATGATTTCATTTGCATTTTTTCCAAAAAAGTGTATAGGTTTATTCTTGGTACCTTTTGAATAGCTACAATAATGTATTAATATTTTATACTTATTTGATTTCTTTTTTAAATTCAACAATAGACTTTTCATGCATTAGAGAAAGATTTTAGACACATTTTTTTTAATTTAAATTAAAACATAAAAAAGTTTTCAGAATCATTCTATTTTTAATTAATAATAATTAAATTATTAAGTTTTTAGCTATTGAAGAATTTTCTGGAAAATTTAAATAGTTCCATCTAGATGAAATTAGGATTTACATGTACTCTTTTGTGGCAAAAATAATAATCATGTTAACTCGAAACTCGAAAAACTCAATATTCTGAAATTCTCCAACAGATTTTAAAGTAAACTCCTTGATTCGTATATGAGACTGTTACACAAAAGAAAATTACCACGGGACAAATCTTTAAACCATGAGTCGTATCAGAAGGCCAGAAGACTGTAACTAGAAGTTCACATCACAATATCCAATAGTCTCATTTCTAGGGTAATTGGCACCCAAATTTGTTTATATATAAGAGAATACTACAGATGCGCTCTTTCCACAAAACACATTCAAACCGCCATTATTTACCTTGAGAATTAGTCAGATAATTACAATTTTATACTGCGCCAATGCATACAAATCTGTTCATAATCATCAATAGTTCGAAATACATCATTCCATGTCTTGAAAATGCGATAACTTGAAGTAAAATGTGCTTAATTTCAACTTTAATTTATTGAGTTGTGACTGTAATTCTATTTTGTTTTACTAAAAATTTTGTCTATCATTTATTTGATTTATGGATCTGCCAAGCTCATTAGATATTTTCCATCATATTTATAACATAATTATCAATAATAATTATAAATCAATATATTATTTACTATTTTACTTTAATATTAAAATAACCTTGTTTTTTCTATATCTCTTTTTTTTTTTAATTCCTTGTTTTCCTAGACTTGATTAGAAATTCTAATTTGTGGCATATAAAATTAAGTTATATTTTAAGACTGTAATTATTGTCCTAATGTAAAGGGATGATTGAAAAAAAACAACCATTTTTTCTCATTACTTAGCATTTAGATTTTATTACAATTTCCCAAAAAATGAAAGCAATACACTTTTTTTTATAACAGATCTTTAAATGTTTTTTTGTTTCTTTATATTACATTGTTAGGTTTCTTTCTAACAGGAACCGATTATTTTGTTTAATACTACTTTAAATTTGGAAACAACTTATATATTGAAATATGAATATTTTTATTCAAAAACCATTTCATTTTAAATTACATCCAATGATTTGTTATTAATTTACTAATCAAAGAATACAAATAAAAATTAGTTTCTTTTAAGACTAGCTCATTTTATGTTGGGCTTAAAAAGGTAATAACCAACATGATTGCAATAATAATAAGATGATGTTCAAGATAATAATTTTATCAAATATCTTAATAGTTAATTAACTACTTCTCCAAGTACATTAATTAGAAAGGAAGTATATTTATATATTATGATCATCGTCTAAATCAGACTTTGGGAAGTCATTCATTTTATCATTATTTTTTCCCGATCTCTATAAGGAGCCCGGATGTAGGAAATCGAGTACTAGAATATTCGATTGCATTGCCCGGAGCACCACTAGATTAGTTATTGCTTCATTTCGGAACACCTTGGTTACTTTTGACGCACAGGATCGACGTGTGTGTGGTTTCAGGCACTCAGTATGCGACATTGGTACTTGAATGAGTAGATTTATTTTCGACTACCATTCAGCCTGGCATTCGCTCTTTTTCAGGGCCAGACTTCGGACAATGGCCTTATTTTTATATTTTATTGTTTAGCTTTATTATTTAGAGAATGAAAATCATAGTAATTACGTCATGTAAAAAAAACTTCCATCTTTACGTATTGATATTACGTCATTAAACATTGTAAATTATAGGTTTAGAAGCGATAAATCGTCAGTTTATCGCAAAACCAAAACTAAAGGAGGTAGGAATCAAAATGCTCCTTTTTGATAGATCTAATATAAGATAGACAAGAAACATTGTTGCTGAGAAAGTAGGATAAAGTAATTACCCTTACAAAGATACGTGTCATAAACTAATTTATAATAAGTTAAATTACCCTCATTTGGAGTGCTGCCGGACATATATACGTCTTATGGTTCCAGAGATATATTTGTTGAAAAATCAAAATTTTATCCGAAAAACTAGAAATTAACATTTTATGATTTTTTTTATTTTTCAACTCCTAAAAAGAAAAACATTATAAACTATTTTATAGTAAATTCAACTAGATTTTATTTGGCTGCTCGCAGATATATAACATAAATTAATGCTTTATAAAAAATGTGAAAATATATAATATCATAATGAATTTTTTGTAAATAATTAGAAAAATGTAAAATCATTTATTCTACAATTTACCTTCAGATGACCATCATACTCCCAATTTTAGCACATAAAATGCAATCAAAATGTTACCAAGAAAGCCGTCGTTTTCATCACGTCAATTTTTAACAGTTTCCTGCGTGCTGGATATTTTTCCTGATACCTGAAAGAAAGCCAAAATAGTAATTCACAAGCCTGGTAAGAACCAGCAGCTATAGACCTATCAGTTTATTACTCATTTTAGGAAAATTACTGGAATCATTTATAAAAAAAATATCTTAATTCTTTTTTTCAGAGCATAGACATTATATTATTTTTGATTTCCATTCGGTTTTTCGTCATTCCTCTACTCACCAACTGGCAAGACTATCGGAATTTTTAATTAACGGATTCGAAAAGAAGAAACACACCTTGGTAGCGTTCTTGGATTTCCAACAAGCGTTCGATAAGGAATACCTATACAATATTCTGAGCTCATTTCTCAACGGTAAAACATTTTCTATCAGAATGAATAACAATAATTGCACCCTTAAACAAATTCATTCCAGTACTCCACAGCATTCAGTAATTTCTCCCATTCTGTTTAACTTCTACCTTCGCGACACCATCCTGTCCACACATACCTGCATAGCTATGTTCGCTGACGATAAAGTAGTGTTCTCTCAGCATGATGACATAATAATCGCTAGAATCACTTTGTAAAGTCAACTTAATGATCTAGAACAATATTTCACTTAATGGATGATAAGTCCGACCATTGAAAAATGTAATTCAAAAGTTTTTACTCTTCGACGCTCAACAGACCCACCGGTACTAATCCTCAAAAGTAAAAATGTGAAATGGAATCCTGCCAGTGAAACAGTAAGATATTGAAAATTCACCTGGATTGCCGCCTTACCTAGAATCATATCAACATTAAACTAACTCAAACCTACGTATGGTTAGCAATGTTATATCCTGAATAGAAATTCAAAATGAAAACCAGAAACAACTGTTACTATATTTAAAACAATTCTCAGGCCATTACTGATGTAAAAAATTACAATCTTATTAAAATAAAGTCCTAAGAATCGCTGTGGATGCTCCTTGGTTCATAAGAAATAGCCAATTGCATCGCGAATTACAAATTGATAGAGGATTTTATCCAAAAACGGTTCATGAAGTTTCACTTCCAGTTGCCGACAGTTAAAGAAGTAGTAACCTTCAACTTGGGAAACCCAACCTCAAACCGAAAACTGAAGCCCAGACAGCTGTAGGACATTCTGTTATAAATTCTTTATTTATTAATTCTATTATTCACACTACTTCTATTTTACTTATTATTTATTTATTTTTTCTTCTCTCGTTTTTTTTCTTTCCAAATTAACTTGTTTTGTTTTTTTACGATTAGAGGGCAATTGTTTGTTTTGTTAGTTCAACAAATGTCGTTATTTTTTGTTATTAATTTTACTTTTCTCATTTATTTAGAAGCATTATTTTTATATATTTATTTTATCTTATTTTCTTTTAATTATAATATTGTATATAACTATAGTTAGGTGTGTCTTTTGTACGAGACTATACCCCTCCATAATCAATTGTTAAAAAAAAAAATTAAATAAAATGTAACGGTTATATCAACCATCTGAGGCCCACCAGGCCGTTCTGGTATTAAACAAATAAACACATTAAATGAAGGGTCATCATCGAGCCATTGTGTATCCTACCCTCCAATTCACGAACGAAAACACCACCTTGACTAAATGTGGGTTTTTCTAAAAAAATGTGTTATTGTAATACGTATATATAACGCTTTTTCGATTGTTGATATTGAAATTGCAACTACGCTGCGAATTGTGCAAATATTACATATTGAACAACATTGAGAAATCAAAAAATTTCGATTGAATAGTGACCTTGGTCTTAAAGTCAGCAGCTTGTCCCAGACTGATTATTCACTTCTAATCTGTATTTTATAATCGCTTAACTCGAGGTTTACATAACCCTTCGTTTTAGGCAGATGATAAGTGCGTAGGGAAAAATAGTGGGAAAGAAAATACTGAAAATCCAACTCAGATTGCGAAAATTTGAAAAATATGAAAGAAAATGATAAGATTAAAGCTGTGGAGAATTAATTTTTCACTTTATCTATCTCTTCTAAAAATTTGGAACTTCGTTTCTGAGTATACAGAAGTATTCTGACCTATGATAGAAATAGTTTTGCAATTGCAAGATCTTTTACAAAATTTCAAAGTTGGAAATATCAGGTCTGGGTACAACAGGACCATGAAATACCGTTTAATATTTTTTTTCAAAAAAAGAAATATTCACCACTAAATGTAAAGTTTCACGTTTCGAGGCACTTTCTATACGACAAATTCAAAGATAAAATGTTTTCCAACTCCGAAATAATAAATGGGACCCCACGGTTTGGACATCTCTTCTTCTCCTTTTTGTGAGAATGACCCATATAATTTGTGTACAAATTTATTTAATATTAGAAAGGGGAGAGAGAAAAACTTTATTAAAACAAAAAGTTGTACTGCCCAACAGTATTGGGGTCCTAGATGCACAGCAGACTTAAATCTGGTCAGACAATTTTTTTTCGCATAGGCCGAATCGAGTAATAAATAATTATATCTATGGAATAAAATAAATAGTTACATTTATAATTAAACATAAATAAGTAAATTTCTGATATATAATAGTAATTAAGGATTTTTTGGTTTATTTTATCGTTTTTGTTCTTTTATTTTTTCTTTCTGTATTTTAAAAAAAAATTGTTTTATTATTTTTTTTCTTATTTGTCTTTAATTTTGTTCCCCATTATTTTTCTATAGACATTATTATATTTTCTTTTTTAACCCAATAAATCTTCCTTCTTTTTTTTCTCTTTAACAACCATAGACTAAAATTGAAATATGAAATATAAGTGATAAAAATTATAAATTAAATAACAATATTTTATCATACAATTATAAGTACTGACTTCAAATCTAAAAAAAAAAATAAATAAATAAAATCGCAACAAGGATATAACGATATGCATATCAAATACGGGTAATAAATATAAAATAAAAAAGTTATAAATATACACCAAATAAGTAATAAACATCTACATGTAATATATATGAAAAATATATACAAAATAAATGAAATATAAAAAAAAATATTTAGAATACATTAGGTTTTTTTTTTTCACAAGTGGGGATAGACAACTGGGTAAATCAGTTATTATGTCCTTACATTTAAAGTTTGCATGCTGAGATAACAGGGATTCAAATAAAATAACTTTTAACAGTTTCTAGTTTTACACCTTTCATTCAGAATTTGCATGATATCAATCTATATTACCGAGCCAGGACATTAAATGAGGCTATCAGTTGAGTTTCAATTAAGTCGTGCTATATAACAGAACACTAGGCCCACTAAATCTTAAATCTGGTCAGAATTTTTTTTTTATTCTTATAATATATATGTCGAATCAAGTAATAAATAATTATATTTATGGGATAAAATAAATAGTTATATTTATAATTAAATATAAATAAGTAAATTTATAATATATAATAACAATAAATGATTTTTTTGTTTATTTTATCAGTTTTGTACTTTTATTTTTTCTTTCTGTATTATTTAGAAAATTTGTTTATCCTTTTATTATTATTATTCTTTAATTTTGTTCCCCATTATAGATATAATTAAATTTTCTTTCTTAACCCAATAAATCTCACTTTTTTTCTCTTCTTTAACAACCATAGACTAAAATTGAAAGAAGAAATATAAGTGATAATAGTTATAAATTAAATAACAATATTTTATCATATAAATGTATTTATGTTCCCATATAAGTACTTACTTCAAATCTAAAAAAAAATAAATAAATAAAACCTCAACAATTATCAACAAGGATATAACAATATGCATATCAAATAACGGGTATTAAATATAAAATAAAAAAGTAATAAATATACACCAACAATGAATAAAGTTATACCAAAAGGTAATGAACATATATATTTAATCCATATAAAAAATATATACAAAATTAAAAATATCTAGAATACATTAGGTTTTTTTTCCACAAGTGGGGATAGACAACTGGGTAAATCAGTTATTTTGCCCTTACATTCAAAGTGTGCATGCTGAGATAACAGGGATTCAAATAAAATAACTTCTAGTTTTACACCTTTCAATCAGAATTTCCATGATATCAATCTATATTTCCGAGTCAGGACATTATATGAGGCTATCAGTTAAATTTCTATTAAGTCGTACTATATAACAGAATACTAGGTCCACTAAATCTTAAATCTGCTCATATTTTTGTTTTTATTCTTATAATGTATAGGCTGAATCAAGTAATAAATAATTATATTTATGTGATAAAATAAATAATTATATTTATATATTTATAATCTTAAAATTCTTTCTTGAGACTGGCAAATTTTTTACTAAATAATTCAAAAACACTATCCAAATTATAGTCTCAAAACATTTATTTCATTTACACGTCCAACGTTTCGGCCAATTCGGCCATCTTCAGGGACAATCTACTTAATTTACTATGAGACATATCATTTAACCATTTTTAAAAAACTCCAAACAGGCTATTCTGCCCAGGTCAAAACATTTATATCTAATATGTCAAAAATACATTAAAAATCACAGTCAAATTATTTCTCTTTTACCACTATTTATACACTTTTATTACAACCTCACTTGCAACCTTCCTTTACTCGTTATAATATAAATAATATAAATCTATATTACCAAGTCAGAGAATTATTTGAGGCTATAAGTAAAGTTTTTATTAAGTCCTACTATATGACTAGGCCCACTAAATGTTTTCAAATGCATAGCAATCCTATTTCCAACATCATAAAATCCTTCTGTACTGATCGAATACAATTTTTAATTAATCCTTAATTTTGCGAGTTACATACGACAGTACGGTCATTAAAGCCAAATAGGAAACCATAATTTTTAACTTTAATAACTACTACTATTTCACCAACCGGCAATTTTGCACCAATATCCGAGGCACCGGTTCAGTACAGCCTAAAATTATAGCTCATTTCCACAACAAAGACCAGTGAGGCCACCACGTGTTATTGGATCTGTTCACCAATCACTAATTTACATTCATAGGATCTCCGGGATATTTACCTACTTAGCATATTATTTACATTTTACACTCGAGAATCAAGCGTTAATTCAGTTCTCATCTAAATTCGGAAGCAGCTTTAATCTTAGTGTATTCCAAGCTATATTGACTGTAATTACTTCCCTGCTATATTACTAAGTATTTTTAACAATTTTAGTCCAATGTTGATTCGAATAATGCTTGAAAAATATTTAGATAATTTTAATTTTATGAATTTTAGTAAATGACGTACTAAAAAATAGAGAAAAAAAATTAAATGTTTGACTTTGTATTGATGATTTGCATGATATTATGTAAATTAAGTATTGCAGTTTTATATTATATGTTTCATAATACTTTAATCTAAAACCGTTAATTAGAGATGAATATGGTGCTGGACACCTATAAGCTTCTCATCCAATACCATTTAACAAGAATATTTATTATGAAACTGACAGGTAATTAACCTGAATGATAAGTTAAAATTATGTAAAATTTAAATATTTCGTATGTGTAATCTAATTTAAAAATATATACAATGATAAATACGATAAAAATTTTAAATATATTTTATTATTGAAATTAAAAAAAAACCAAAAAAAAAAACCTCAAGCCTCCCAAATTTCAGTTGATAACTTACAAAAAAAGATGTTTTACAAATTTAGAGATCATTAGGTCTGAAAACCTATAAATCACATAAATGCTGACTATTGATATTACAGAATTATAATACATAAATTTATTTCTTTTTTTTTTTAATTGTCCCCTTGTATTTTATTTATTATTAGTCAGAATGTTGCATCAGTAATAATTTAACCAGGCGAGTATTATTCTATTCTTTTTAAAATTTCTACTTTAAATATTTCTTCCTTGTAGTGCTTTTATGCTCATTTTCTATTGATCTTATGTTTCTGTTAATCAAAAGTGAGTCAGTTATAAATGTTGTTATCAGCCCTTATTCTGCTTCAGACCTTGTTTCTTGTTTTGATGCAATCTTCTTTAATATGCTATCATCGTGTATTTCAATGCGCGATGTTTTAGAGGTGAAAGGAAATTTCTGTTTTTATAAATAAAGTAAAAATTAAAATAAAATTATACAATACCATAAGTTAATTATCTGAATGACCTGATAGCTGAGCGGGCTGGGTCGAGGTGTCCACAGATCTTGGTTCAGAAGGTTGTGGGTTTGATTCCCACCAGGGTCAGTTAATATTTATTTCGCGGCGGACTCGAGAAATAAATATTGACATTCCTACTTCCAGGATGTATTGATCCTCGATGAAGGACTTGAGACAAAATAAAATTAATTAGCTTAATCGTGAATAAAATTTTCTCTTATAACGAAGAATTATGTAAAATAGTATTATGTGAAACGAAATACTTTAGACAATGATATAATAAAAATAATGTAATAAGAAAAGTCTAAAAATGATTTAATACATGGTTATAATTGGATCTGTTGTTTCAGAAACGACATACCGCATGGCTTGAATAGTGGGACATTTGCAAAGAAATTTGATTTTATTTAAAATCAGAAGCATACCAAAGATAGTACCGTAGACCGCGGATACTTTGTTTATAAGTTCTTTTTATGGACTGTCCCACAGCTATTAAAGCTGTTACAAATTAAATCCAGTTACTGTACAATCAATGGAATTCTTCAAACACAAAATAATAATAAAAACCGTATTTTTTGTCAGATGTGCCACAATTCAAGTAAATTCGTGATATGTAAAATTTTCTACAACGAAACATCCGTCATTCAGAAAATAACCAATTTATTGAAGTTTATGATGGTACTTTTTACAGTTTCGTATTTAAAGATAATTTTAATACTCTATTAAATATTCAATAATATAAGTAATACAGTTCATCTGCTTTCTGAATTATTAAGTTTGATTATGCTTTTATAACTTTTAAAATTTTGTTGTAGCACCTGCTTCAATTTGGGATTAATATTGAATTTTTTTTTTTAATTGTACTTTTCTTAATTTTCTTTTTCTTTGATTTGGTGTAAATAATTAAATATTATCTGTATGATGATAGATATTTCATTTTTCCCCCAAGGATAACCAATGTATGAGGATAAAGATACTGGGTGATTGCTACTACTGTGTGTCTGGGTTACCTGTCTCTAGGCCGAACCACGCCATCAACTGTGTCAACATGGGCCTCCAGATGATAGACGCCATACAGTAAGCTCTAGTTTAATATTATTTTTATATTTTGCTTTGTTGAAACTAGTTATACCACCAATTTCTTATATAAACATAGGTACAATGAAAAAACATTTACAATTACCCTGAGTTTCCCATATGATCAATTTTTTTTTTTTGGTACACTCAGAAACGGCAAAACAATCAAATCTATATAGTGAGGTTAACTTTATTATATTACAAATTGTCGACGATATGTTTAAGTTACTTGTTTAAAATAAAATATCTACTTATATAAAGAAAATTTTTTAACTAAAAAAAATTTTGAAATATATAAAAAATTGAAGGAGCGTATATATTTTCATTATGGAATCGTTTTAACAATATTTTAAAATAAATACTCAAATCAATTATAAACTTTTGTGATTCTTACAGCATTTTTCATGCTGAGTAAACAAGTTAATGTAAACATTATGTTCTATGCAAGAAACAAAATATAAAACCTAAAATAAATCCAATTTATATAAGTCAAAAAATACTAATCTTCTTTACAAATTTATTCTATGTTTATACATTTTCTTTGTTAAGTCACTTTCAACCTCCATCACACATTCATTTATATACGATATCAGCAACAACCGTTTATTGATTAATTAATTTCTTAACAGTCTCTTTTTAGAATTTGAAAAATCTACAATTTTTTTTTTTATTAAGTATATATTGAATTAAAATAGATACAAAAAAAGAGCGGATAAGAGAGACAAAGAAATTTAAATATCTGGAAGAGATAAATTGCAATAACGGTTTGGAGAAAGAGAGTATAAAGGAGAAAATCATGAAGTTGGAAAGGCTAATCTTCGCAACAGGCACTATTTACAATAAGGAGAACCTATCGCCTAACGAAAAAATAAGACATTACAACACGGTCATAAAACTAGTAATTTTATAAGGAATGGAGACAACGTGTCTCCCTAGCCTGGAAAATCTACTGAAAACAGAGAGAAGGGTCCTGAAGAGAATCTATGGGCCTAAGAAACCCTAGAAGGCCACAGGTTAAGACCCAACCAGGAAATCTACAGGGAAATAAATGACAAATCAATGAAAAATCAGAAGACTGATATTCTCTGGCACATGATGAGAATGGACCAAAGCAGACTAAACAAGAAACCCATTGACAGAATCCGTGAATATAAGAGCCTAGGAGGATATGTGAAGCAAACGAGAGAGGAAACAAAGAAATCGAAAATAACAGACAAGAACTGCCTAGATAGAGAACAGTACGGAAAAAAATTGAAATAAATAAATGTCCATGCGGCAAATAAAGAAAAACGGAAGGGTACTGCGTGGTCGGAAGAGAGGAAGCTATGGCATGCAGAGAAGATGAGAAGATACTAGGAGAGAAGAAGAGAAAAAGTGTGAAGGAAAAAGTAATAATATTCGCGTGGTCTTGAAAGGCCGTTCCGTAAAAAAGAAAAAAAAGGCATGTTAATGATTCAACTGATTATTAATTTTTAGATATGAATTTCTAATTGTATACATATCCCTTATTCGCTTGAAAGAAATATTTATTTTGTATTAGGCATATGCTCTAGATTGTATCGTATAGTGTGGTAACTTTGTTACAATCCTAATAGCCTTGGAACAGACACAGTAAAAGGAAAAGAAGCCTATGTCAACAGTAAATCTTTCGAACACGTTCATTTCAAAATAAAATCAACATCTTTATTTTATATTTTTTTATCAGTCGTGCCATTATTCAACCCAATCACACCACTTTATACATCATTTGTATACAAAACATATTATGTTGCAATTTGATAAAATATCAAATAATAAAACTTAAATAAAATACGAAATTAAATACTGATACTAGCTACAATAGTATGTTTAGATATGTGTAATGAATTAATAGTCATAATTTAAAAACATTTGAGTGAAATATATAGTTTGGTTACTGCATGTCATATTAGGATATATATTTATTTATCTAATAGGATATATGTGTATTTTTTTTATTTTATTTAAATGTTATCATTTAAGTTTATTGTTGTAGTCCGTTTATTTTACTGTAATTAAACATTTATTTCTATCTTCCTTAATGAGGGAGGCTACATTTATTAAATATTCCGTACTTTATTTTTTTTTAATGATTACATTAATCATATTTTAAATACATGAATAATTTATTCAACACTTAATGCTTCACCCTATCCAGGCCATCTTATACTGTTTCATTAATGGTTTCTAATTTTGTATATATCTTAATTTTAAATAAACGGGAATGCTAAAATGTTGCTATGCTAAAAAAAGAAAAGATCTATTGTTCAACCAGAAGGAGCTTTAAAAGCAAGTAACTTTAAAGTAAGGAAAAGTAAGCCGATTTTATGTTTCTCATTCACCGGGGAAAATAATATTTTTCAAGGAGACATTATGTTTTTACTGCCGCAGCTTCTGATGAAGCCATAAGTCCCTTATTGCTAGTTTGTTTTTACACCTTCAAGGTTCAGGGAATCATCCCTTCTTCGTTGTTACTTTTAAACAATAGTCAATCTTTTGTTTAGTACACTTCTGGGATAAAGTTAGCTACACAGATACATCCGTCGAATAGAGTGTGCGCAGTGATGTTCAGCTTTTTGTGAATTAGTTTTATTTTAATCTTTATAAAATAAACTGAAATAAACTTAAGGAAGTCTGAGATGCATAAAATGTTCATGTACAAAAATACAGCAATTTTACATTAATTTTTTTCATCAGTATCTTTATTCTATTTATCTTGGTTGTCGAAATAATTATCACATTTCATATGCACCATTCGGAATAAGTAAGGTATGAAAAAAATATTTTTATATAGTCCCTCTTTCTATTTTTAAAATTCTCAACGGGAACAAAACCACAAGAGAGGCTTTATCTTAACAGCACTTCTGACGACATGTCAACACTTCTTACTCTTAATTAAATGAAAGCATTATTTATAATTTTTTTGAAAAAGGACAGAAAAGAAATTTAAACAGCTACACCAGGGATAACGGCCCTCGTGCCTGATTTATCGCACTTTTAGAAAATAAATACATTTTATAATTACCAAAGTAGTGAATACCAATTTATTAAAAAAAAATAATAGATTATTTGAGCATCCATGTATTCAAACTTGAAATTATTATTTTAATTTTTTTTTAAATTATAATATTATCTAATGAG
Source organism: Halyomorpha halys (assembly GCF_000696795.3). NCBI lineage: Eukaryota > Metazoa > Arthropoda > Insecta > Hemiptera > Pentatomidae > Halyomorpha > Halyomorpha halys. Next base: position 65,164 of record NW_027108461.1, read on the forward strand.
CGTGTATAATTGTGGGATTTGGTAACGAACAGATCTCTAAAATGTTAATAAGAATCGGTGGGTAAAGGTCCGAGGGTTAAACTGTAACGTAGATGGGAGGATTGCGTTAAAACTGATTTAGTAGATTTTGGTTCGGAAGGGCGTTACTGGACAGATATATGTAGAGAACTTTTGGTTGTGTCGGTATTGAACCTTTTGAGTCACTAAGCCTTTATTATTATACTATCTATTTTAAGAATAATACTAAGCACAATAATAATTTCACATTTATTTCAATTTTTCACTCCCAAATAGTATATATAAATCTAATATGAAGATATCTAATTTTATTTGCGGCCCGTGGAGATATTCATTTCAAAAGTCCGCAATATCAATTAGGTTGGCCACCACTGAACTATACAATGCTGAATTATAGCATTTCAATTCAGTAAGTATTATAAAGGTTTTTTTTTATTATTTTATTTCTATACCAGATCGGCCTGGTGGGCCTTACATGGTTGATATAACTTATATTATATATATTTTTTAACAGTTGATTATGAGGGGGTATAGTGATACAAATGACACCCCTAATCATATAAAATGTTCTTATTAAAAGAAAAAAAATAATAAAATAAATAGATAAGAATAATGCTTATTAATAAAAGAGGAAAGTAAAATTAATAACAAAAAATAATGATATTGGTACACTTAAATAAAAAAAACAATTGTGTTCTAATAGTAAAAAGAAACAAGTTAATTTTAAAAACGGAAGAGAGAAGAGAAAAAAAATAAATAAAAGAAATAATAATAATGAATAAATAAAATGAATAATAATAAGTAAATAGAGGTAGTGTGACTATGAATTAATTTTATATTTATTAAAAAATTATAAAAGAATGTCCTGCAGCAGTCTGGGCTTCAGTCTATTATAGAGGTGATATGATCGAGGTAAATGAAATAGGCGTGTCAAGTTTTTGGAATAGATAACATTTGTAAAAATAATCAGTATGATAGGTCCAGGTGTCTTAGGAATAGGCAGATATATAGATGGGAGAATTGTGTAAGATCCAATTTTGGATTCAATAGAATTAAGTGGATAATATCTATGTGTATTCTTAAATTATTTGTAGATAATCTACGTTAAATAAAATACTTAACGGTGTTTTGCTTGAATAGTGACAAAAACAAGGTTTTATTCTATTTAGAATTAAACGTATTCCGAATACAGTACCATAGACTGGGGTTACTATATTCACTGAGATCATTCTACAGATCTTCCTAGAGCTATTAAAGTTGTTACAAATCAACTCAAGTCTACAGTACAATCTGTGTCATGCCTAAAAAAAAAGTAATAATAATAAGATAATTTTTTCAGACGTGCCACTATTCAAACAAAGCAGCGATATGAGGATATCAACATTTATTAGAACTTAAGTGGATAAAGTTAAAAAGTCTATTAAAATTTGTAAATTGGTTTTGAATTTTAAAATTATGATGCATATTTATGCCTGCCTTTATAACACAATAATTAGGAAAAAAATTATTCTTTAAATCAATCAAGGATTAAATTATTGTTAATTAACTTCGATTTTTATTAACTCAGAACAATAACTTATGAAAACCTTTTGTGTTGGCATAAAAAAGTTACCTCATTACAATTGTTAATAGTAAATTGTTTTATTTATTTTTTTTCTTGAATTGTGGCTCTTAGGCAATGATTACATTGAAGTAACAAGAACATTCTGTAAAGTAGGTAGAGGACTTAATGTGCACTTAGCAAATGCATTCGGACCATTCTCTTAATAAGTAGTCAGGTGTATTTATGATTTCACTTAACTCTTGGCAGTTTAAGATATTACAAGTAATACGTTAGAACAAGATCTTTATATCAATGTTATGTACGTCATAAAATCTAACTTTTGTGTAGTACAGGAAGGAAATTTGAAAAAGAAAAAATATGTTTTTAAAATACACGAAAAATATGCCTTCTTTAAAATTATTTTTAAAAATTTGTTGTATACTTCATGAATTTTGATGATGTAAAACTTAATAAGTATATTAAGAGGTGGATATTCAAATTCCAAATAGATTACAATATCATAAATTTCTTCGTAAGATTTATTTTTGGGTTTCCAAAGCACTCTCATGTCTCACGTTGGTATGTCGAGTTGCAGTGGCCCTATCCAACCTCCCAAAGGCAATGCCTCCTTGGTTTTTTCCTATTCTGTCTTTAAAATAAAAAAACCTACCCATATTCTTCTTCTTGTAACTCTACGTCCATCCATCCATTCACTAAACACCAGATCTCAACCGATTGATCAATAGATGCTCTTCCATAGAACTGCGTCCTTCAAAAAATCCTTCTGGTACAAGAGCCCAAGAGGAGAAAAAATCAGTTATTTCACCCTAATTTTTTATTACTTTAATGATAACTATGCTTAATTACTAGTTAAAATTGACGAGTCTGCCAAGTATACGTAGGAGGAATAAAAAATGGTGGCTGTTTCAAAACATTAAAAAAAATTAATTTTTCATTCCGAGCTTAATATCTTAAAAACTAATAACAATACTAGATAATCTAAAAGAATATTATTTGAAGAGGAATAAATTTTCTGAAAAATTAGCCCTAATAGAGCTATTTATGTTCAATAGTTCTTGAGATTTGGCTTTTTAAAAAGCAACATTTTTTAAAAATCATCTGAAAGATTAGTAATTAGTTAATTTATTTTGAGAAATCTATATATCAAGAAGTGTGTGACGTATAGATGTCTATTAACACTCAAATTAAAGCTAGTTTAACGTATTATAAAGTAGTTTATGACCTTTACCTTCGTAGGAATAGTATTTTTCGTGATATTTCCTAAAATAAATTGATTTATAGTTGTTCGGACGATAAGTTTGAGTTTTGAAAAATATTTCAAAAACCATAGGACGTACAGATGTCTGTCAGCACTCAAATTAAAGCTAGTTAAATTTACTATAAAGTAGTTTATAACGTTTATCTTTGTAGGAGTAGCAGTAATTACGATGTTTGACAAAATAAATTCACAAACAGTTAATTTCTAGTTGTTCGTATAAAATGTTTGATTTTTGTTTTTAAATATATCTCTAGATCCATAAGACGCACATATGTCAGCCAGCACTCAAAATATAGGAAATTTAATTTACTATAAAATAGTTTCATAAATTTGTCTTCGTAGGTGTTGTGATTTTTATGATATTCGCATATGAATATAAATTTGGCAAATGAAAATTTGTCCGAATAACTATAAATAAATTTATTTTAGCATGTATTATGAAGATTACTATTCCAACGATGATAAATGTCATAAACCACTTCATAGCCCATTAAACTAGTTTTAATTTGGGTGTTTACAGACGTCTGCATGTCAAATAGTTTTTGAGATATAGATTTTTCAAAATAAATTCATTAACTACTGGTCTTTCAGTACGTTCTGTAGATCATTTTTATAAAATATTGCTTTTTAAAAAGCTATATCTCGAGGACTATTGAACGTAAATAGCTCTATTAGGGCTTGCAGCTTAGCAAAGTTACTCTACTTTAAATAATTTTCTCTTAGATTTTCTATTGTTATTGGTAGTTTTAACGATATTGCGCTTCAAATGAAAAATTAATTATTTTTAACGTTTTAAAAAACTGCCATTTTTTATTCCTCCTACGTATACTTGACTCATCAATTTTAACTAGTAATTACCCATAGTTTTCATTAAAGAAATAAAAAATTGGGGTGAAATACTGATTTTTTCTCCTCTTGGGCTCTTGTACTATTCGTCATACGTGTCACCTCCTTCTTAGTACAACTGCCCAAGAAAAGAAAAAGGCAATAAATTTTTTTTATTACTTTAATGAAAACTATTTGTAATTACTACAAAATTGATGAGTCTGCAAAGTATATGTAGAGGGAATAAAAAATGGTGGTTGTTTAAAAATATTAATTTTTTATTCAGAGCTGTTTATTTTTAAAAACTCTACAAAACCTAATAAAAAGCGTTTAAGAAATTAAGAGCCCTAATAGAGCTATTAACGTTCAATAATTCCGAGATATAGCTTTTTAAAAAGCAAAATTTCATAAAAAATGCTCAGAAAAAACAGTAGTTAGTGAACTTATTTTGAGAAATCTATATCTCAAAAACCATTCGACGTACAACTTTCTATTAGTACTCAAATTAATGTGCTATAAAGTAGTTTATTCGCTGGAGTAGTGGTTTTCATAGTATTCGACAAAATAAATTCACAAAATTAATACGGATAAAACGTTTTCTGAAATAGTTTCAATGGAATTTACTAACATCAAGAGAAGATAAGAAAGAAAGGTACCGATGAAACTTTTCGTTCGCTACTTGGTGAGAACAAGTTATCGTAATATTATAAGATATATTATCATTATGGTAGTTTAATAAGAGTATTTATGACACAGCATCAACAATTATGTATCGGTATATTATTTATATTTATAATCTGTAAATAAATTTATAAAAAATTGTAATACATAATTGAATAATATTTATGTGTAGCTTGTCTTATACACTGGCTAAACTTTAATGGTTTTTTTTCCATATTAAACTGAATCAAGAATATAAAATATATAATTAGGCTATAAAACCATAATGTGGGTTCAAATGTCCGAAGGATGATAATGTCCCGTTTACGATGCATAACCTGTCTCTGGAATAGCTTAATAGACCCAGAGAACTATCAATAACGTTTATAAATCCACTTAACTCCCAGGCCCCAAATCGTTTATGTTTTAGCTCTATTGTTATCATTTCAGTATTTGCAAGAATAAATAAAATATATATTTTCAAACTATATTGGATTAAATTTTTAATAATGTAGAAATTTATTTTAATACCTTTCCTTATATATTACCATATATATTGTTATATATTAGCTTTTTCTAGTAAATAATCAAATAATTATGCTTAATCATCCACTTACACGCTAATTTTATTCAATGTATAATTGTTTTAAGTAATTCTATCATATCAAATTAACGAAATTGATTATATTTTTTTCGGAGTAAATTTCTTCATAAATCGGGGTCTGGTAATCACAGAAGATATGAAGTAACAGAAGGTATAAAGTTTTATGTTTTCATTTCCTGAAAAGTTTTACTGCTGCTTTTCTAAAAACTTTGAAATTCCTCCTCGAGAAACGACCCCGAACATAATATCCTTATGAACTCTCAGAAATATAATTTCTTTAGGCTTGATAAAATTTTTTTTATACTATTCATAAATTTTACTTCAACCCCAATTTTCTAGTTTTCATTACTATACTTATCCTTTTCTCTTTGAAGTGTTATTTTTTTTAATTGGATGTTGTTCTCCATACGTATAATAATCACTTTTCAGGATAAGTATTGATGTTAATATAATTTTTAAAATGTTAGAACTAATTTTGAAGAGAGCTAAAAAGGAGTTGGTTAAAAGATCGCGTCGAAGAAAATAATTATAAATTTCGAATTAGGAATTGATGGTACTGAGTTATACCGATTTCTCTTATGTAATATATTCCATTTATGTCCGTAATGCATCTATTTTTTGGCCCTATATGATAAATATAGTTGAATAGTAAAAAATTAAAATAATTATTATTAGAAGGCTTGTTTAAAAACTTGTACCAAAGCAATCTAGGAATGGTTTTCAGGTTAACAGTACGTGATAAGGAACTAGTTATAACACAATAAGCGATTCTTATCATTATTCTAGTTATTTACATATTAATTAAGAACAAGAGTTATGGCAGACAGATATATAAACGGTATTTGATAAATAACATGATATATATTCATAGCACTCCCAGAACACACCTCGCTCATAGATTCAGAAGTTAATCAAACTATACCATATCTCAAATAAGTGTTGCAACTATCTTTCTTTATGGAATATTAAAAATATTTCCATACGAATCACATTGATGATATAGGTGTATACTCTGTGAATCATTAATTGAATACTTAACTCTTCAACTACTAGCCTTTAAGAAGGGTATCAAAATTGGAGAATTATAATAAACTCCAATATAATATCCTTTTTCTCGAAATTAACCTATTATATTACACCGATGATCATCGGAGAAGTGTAAAGATGCAATTTATTTCCATTTCATGGCCTAAATACCCCGTTCTGGGTACATTTGGGGATGTCTGGCGTCCGTACATTCACAACGAGGATAAATTTGTCCGTTATGAGGGGGTTTCCGTTCAGACCAGATTCAAATAAATAGAACTGAAAAATGAAATAATACTACTTTAATGCTTAAAAACATAAATAAAAGTATTATTATAGAAACATCTCTTCCCAACCATCGTTTTGTTGGCTACATATACATATTTTTTCTAGAATCGTGAATTTATAAATTCATATTTCATGCCCTCTGTTCGTAATAGAGGAGTGAAGAACTTTAATGTGGAATAAAATTGGTGTCAGCGTTCCATCTTTCCAGGTTCCGTAATAAAAGGGTTCAAATGCAATAAATATTTATTGTAGGTCAGAACCTCAATAAAATTCTCCATTAAAATGTTTTTCTATAAAACTATATATAAAATATGTAAAGGGTAACCTTTAGACCCTTTTGGTTCAAATTCGGTATTTAATTATTTTCTAGTTTTTATTACTATACTTATCCTTTTCTCTTTGAAGTGTATTTTTTTTAATTGAATATTGTTCGCCTTACGTAAAAAATAATCACTTTTCAGGATAAGTATTGATGTTAATATAATTTTAAAAATGTTAGGACTAATTTTGAAGAGAGCTAAAAAGGAGTTGGTAAAGGATCTCGTGGAATAAAATAATTATAAATTTCGAATTAGGAATAGACGGTATCGAGTTATACTATTTTTTCTTTTGTAATATTTTCCATGTTTGTCCGTAATTCATTCATTTTTTTTGCCCTATATGATAAATATAGTTGAATAGTAAAAAATTAAAATAATTGTTTTTAGAAGACTTTTTAAAAACTTGTACCAAAGCAATCCAATATTTTTTTTTTTTTGACCGAACATCCGTAGCTATCAGATTATTTATCTCCTCAGTTTTTTCCATGAACTTGTCACCTACCTATCATTATAGATTTTTTATCAATTACTTTTTTATTTATCATAATATTACAGTCCTTCGAGATGCTTAAAAAAATATTGGTCTCGATAGCTTTTTACCAAAGATGCCATCCAAATTCTACCAAGAGTTTCTGAAATCTTATTCATATAGGCAGTTCATACTCTTTCTGCATTTTTTTATTTATTTGAAAGCTACAATAAAACGTTTTGGTTTTAAATATCAGTTTTTATAATTAAAAATATTACAACTTTCAATGTGTTAGGGATGGGTAATAATTCCAACCAACTAATTAATGTGTATATCATTTATACGAATGAAATATAATAGACATATTTTTTCCTTTATATACTTTATGAATTTGATCCTTTGTTGATGGTTGCATTGATCTAGAATAACTTCCATACCACTAAAAAGTATCAAACACTTTATCACTTAAGTTAATATTTTTTTTTTTAATGTGCATATATCTTTTTTCTTTATATCAATATCCTATTTCATGAATCAGACCTTTCGTTGCTTGGTACCATTCAGCTAAAACATGAAAGTACATATATTATTAAAAATATGAATAGATTTATCAGAGAATAGAGTTATTTCCTTTTTTGGTACAAGATCAATGAGGTTCGAAACTTTATTTATTACTGAAATTTTAAATAAAATATAGAATGCTTCCAATGTTATTTCATGAAAGAGTATTTCTTAAGAAAGATATATTGCTCAAAAAATAAAAGTCATCAGTTTCAATAACGCGATGAATGAGGAACATCTTTCAGCTTGTTTTCATTAAAAAAGATAATTTACGACATCGTTTGCGATAAGCCCTCAATTTTATAATACCACTTTATGCTTTGAATTTAATCATGTTTAAGGTGGAGTAGCCACGTTGAAAAATGTGGTTGAATAGCTTCTAATAGTTAGAAAATGTAGACCGTCAATTTATCGCGTTTTCTATAGTTTAGTTAAAGTGGACGTGACTCATCTCCATACAGCATTGCTTAATCAAAGAAATAGTATCATGATACGTTTTCTTGTGAAAGGTTTTTTAAAAGAAAAATATTTGTCTAAGGGTAAGAAGAAATATAGCAATAATATATACTTTGCAATGATACAAAATATAAAAACATATAACATATTTGATGTAATTAAAAACAAAATCGGTGGTAATTAAAATATAGAATAGAAGAGATGAGAAAATAAACTTTGTTAGCTCAAGTCTTGAATTCCTGTTCGATATTTATTTTATTAATTAGTTTTATTATTTTAATATATATTTGTATTTATGAAAAAATAAAAAATATATCAATGCATAATATAAGTAATTATTTCAAGATTAATTAGTAAAATCAAAACATTGTATTTTAATAAATATTTATGAAACGTAACATAAATTATATCATAATTAAAACTACATAATATAAACAAACCAAAATAAAAATTCAGTTGGTAGATGAAAACTTTTCACTACTTTTGTGACATTGTTACACCTGAATGGTCTACAATTTAGTTCTTGTCTTTTTTAAATATTTATTCAATTATATTTTTTAGTAATTATTATTCTAAATTAATCCTGAACCCATATCTCTATTTTTTGTTGTTCGTGTCCACTAAGGTAATGAATGTTCTTCGCAGAAATACCAGTTTCCATGATAACCATACAATATTAAACCATAATAGCCGAAATAAAGTCACAGATGGTTATTTATTGTTTTTCGAAAATAAATTTTTTTTTTTGGAAAAGTAATCTCGGGCATTATGAAACATCTATAGCTCAAATTTGGACCAATTTACTCTTCTTTAAAACAAGTATGAATAATGTTTTTCATGCAATTCATAGCTTCCAGGATATTGAGCAAGGGGTGTAAAATTGAAAAAAACATTTAATAGCTCATCTTGTATATTATAAACTTTCAGTTGTATATAGAAGTCGAGAATTATAAGTTTTAATTTAAATCCAAACTCAAAAAACATATTGAAAATCAGAACTACTCAACCTTTTGCTTTTTGGATGTATTCTCTGGACTACCAGTGTGATGAAGATCAACCAAAAAACTCCAGTCCTGTCCAGAAGTTCCTAGGTCTTTATAGTACAAGAACCCATGAGGAGAAAAAAGGCAGTTATCTCACCCCAATTTTTGATTACTTGAATGAAAACTATGTATAATTAATCGTCAAAATAGATGAGTCTGCTAAGTATAGGTAGGGGGAATACAAAATGGCTGCTGTTTCAAAGAGATAAAAAAAAACTAATTTTTCATTCGGAGCTCTATATCTTAAAAAGTTGGATCAACACAAGAAAACCTAAAATAACGTCACTTAAAGAAGAGTAAATTTGCTAAAATATGAGCCCTAACAGAGTTATTTAAGTTAAATAGTTTTCGAGACATACCTTTTTAAAAGGCAACATTTCATAAAAATGTTGTATGGGACGTACTCTAAGATCAGTAGTTAGTGAATTGATTTTAAAATATTTATAGCTCAGAAACCATTTGACGTACAGATGTCTATTAGCACTCAAATTAAAGCTAGTTTAATGAGCTATAAAGTAGTTTATAATATTTATCTTCGTAGGAGTGATAGTTTATATGAAATTTGCTAATATAAATTGATTTACTGCATCAGGGATTAAAAATACATATATGACTAAACGATAGGGAAGTGAAATTAGTCAAAATGAAGTTAGGAATATGATATTTTTGATAATAGTTTAATATTGGATGGCTGATAATATACACACAGTTACTAGTTTTTAAAATCAATTTTTACCCAGTTTGTGTGAATAATTTTATTAAATAAAACCTTTTTAACCTGATATACATTTAATTAGTATATTATAAATTATCATTAAAGAATGTTCATAATTGCTGATTGTCAAAAATTGTCTTATAATTTAATTAATTAATTGGTATCTTATAATCATTTAAATTATTATAATAAACATTAATTATCATCTTAGCTATTTTAATTATTACCTATATTTATATATAATTGATATAAAGTCAATAGCTAAACATTTTTTTTTGTAATCATAAGGGCAATGATAACTATAGTATAGTTTTAATCTTAAATTCAAATAACAAAGATTTTAGAAAAGAATGTCGAATCTTATCTCGCAGTTCAAATATTATTTCTTGAAACATAGTAAATATTCTGAGGATCTCACAGATCCAATATCAGTATCCAGGTGACAGAGGAGATGGCATTACGGTGTTTACTCCGAGGAAACTTCTACAACTTATCGAAGTCTTCGCAATCAATTTATAGATGTGGTTCATGCCTCAGTGGGGTCTGTAATCATAGATTTAATCTACTGCAGAATACTATGGGCCCAGATGTCTAGAGACCAGTATTTAACTCCTCTCCTTCGCAAAATCTATAGCATATGTTTCCATCATCTATTAAATAAAAGCTGAAATTGTTTAATTGATTGATAACTATTTGTTTTAGGTTCGTCAGAGAAGCTACGGGTTTGGAAGTTGACATGCGGATCGGAATCCATACAGGTAACGTCCTCTGCGGCGTCATTGGGTTGAGGAAGTGGCAGTTCGATGTCTGGAGCGACGACGTCACCTTAGCCAATCACATGGAGTCCGGAGGTCTACCGGGGTAATTTGAAATCACAGTATCATAATATATAATATAATTTATAATATGATTATTTATTTCGCTCAGGAATAATTGTTTAACCTCATAAAAAATACATAATCAATGAACAAATAAAAATCAAATTTTAAGACCTCTGTATTTCGGCGAATAATAATATTTATAAGAAACTTCTAAAGATCATTATCAGAAAATTTGTTATTCATGCGTCTTATCTATTTTCAACCTCTAACGAAAGCCCATGTCATTGGAAAAAAAATAAGAACCATTAGACTCTTTTTGTTCTACTATGGAAGCTGTATTTTAATAAAATAAATAAATTTATTGAATAAAGTAAATAAAAAATTTAAATCGATCGTTTTTCACTCTCACTATGTCCGACTCCCAAAGCGAAGCACTTAAAAAATTCGTTTTCGATCTACAATTGATTATTTGTTTCAATTCATTAACTAATTTAATCAGTTGTTACATGAGGATTCAATTAAAAAATATGTCAGGCGTTTTTCCTTCACTCTATCATTGTTACATTATTTTCATAATTTTTTACTACATAATTAAAGTTACGCCTGCAGGGCGAACTAGTGAAGGTTATGAATTTTTGCTACTCGAAATTATGAATTTTCGTTATTGAGAATTTAGTAACTGAGATCTCGGCGCCTTAACATAATGACTCGTATGCATTTCAGAACACTTTGTGATTTACAAACAGAAAAAAATGATGATTTTGGAAAAAAATATAATATTTAATTTAATTTATAATCTTAACACTTTCTTGAGACTGGTAAATTTTTTTAAAATATATAATTTAATTTCTATCCATTTTAGTCTCAAAACCTTTTATTTTTCTTACAAATCTGACGTTTCGGCCAATCCGACCATCCTCAGACAATCTTAATAAAATTTTGAAATTAAATAATTTAAAAACTCCAACTTCATGCTATTCTGCCCAGGTTAAAACATCAATTTCTATGTAACATTAAAAACATTAGGTAAAAAATATTTTTTTGTCAATAAGTATATCCCACATATGTTTAATTAACTAATTAGTCAATATTCACTTAAAACAAAATCAAAATCATTTATCACAGACACTATTCCTTAAAAATTTTATCACAACAATTTTTGTTACTGTTATATACTTATTAACAAAAAAATATTTTTTACCTAATGTTTTTAATGTTTCATAGAAATTGATGTTTTGACCTGGGCAGAATAACCTACATGAAGTTAGAGTTTTTAAATTATTTAATTTCAAAATTTTATTAAGATTGTCCCTGAGGATGGGCGAATTGGCCGAAACGTCGGACTTATAAGAAAAATAAAAGGTTTTGAGACTAAAATGGATAGAAATTAAATTATTTATTTAAAAAAAATAATATTTAATACTTATGGTGCTTCAAAATAGCCTGTATTGGCCTGTAATTAGAGATAAATTATAAAACGTGAAATTTTTTATTAATCCATTGGAATATACGGCTTACTAAAACTTAATTCTACATGGTTTTTAGCGAGTTTCACTGTTCTTGAATAATTAAAATAACTAAATTCGATTCGAAATTAAAAAAGGACAATTTCAAATATCGTTATATTTATAAAACGATTTTATATTGTGATGTATTACATTCGGAAATAATAAGAGATGGGTGATTGCCTTACAACTTAATTATGACTAGTTGAAGCTGTTCAACCTGCCTGGCACAACACAATTCATCTTAAGTGACGGCGTCGTTTTATGCACAACCCTCACGACCAAGCGGCTGTGCTATTACAGCTTGGATTCCTGTTATGTACATTAATCTTGTTGATGAAGATTGTCAAAATACTTATACTTTTGTTTATGAGTATGTATTATTACTTCCTTGTGTAAGTTCAAGTTTCGTTCTATGTTGCTTTGTTTTTGTTTTTTTACAAAGGTATGTTTTTGAGGAATTTTTATGTGCTCAAAAATTAAACAATAACGTTGTGGTTGAACTTACGTTAGTCACGAATCACCTCCTAATACAACCGTTCATAATAATAAAGAAAAAAAAAAAGCTTGCACAACAATCGTAGGACAGTACTGAGCCTCCGATTCTTCATGTGTTGTTGCGGTATGTATAATATTTATCGTAAAAAATAAATAACTATTTACTTAAAATATAAATTTTTGTAACACAATATTTCTTTTTCGATTATACATCACGGATGGTACAAGAGCCCAAGAGGAGAAAAAAGTCAGTTATTTCACCTCAATTTTTTATTACATTAATGAAAACGAATAAATCAATTTATTTTAGCCCATATCATGAAACCTAATATTCCTACGAAGGTAAAGGTCATAAACTACTTTATAGTACGTTAAACTAGCTTTAATTTGAGCGCTAATAGACATTTATAAGTCACATAGTTCCTGAGATATAGATTTCTCAAAATAAATTCACTGACTACTGATCTTTTAGTACGTTCCATACAACAGTTTTACGAAAGGCTACTTTTTAAAAAGCTATATCTCAAGAACTATTGAACGTAAATAGCTCTATTAGGGCTCATATTTTAGAAAATTTACTCTTCTTTAAATAATGTTCTTTTAGTTTTCTAGTGTTATTGGTAGTTTTTGTGATATAGAGCTCAGAATGAAAAATTAATGTTTTTAAGGTTTTGAAACAACTGCCATTTTTTATTCCCCCTACCTATACTTGGCAGACTCATCAGTTTTGGCTTGTAATTATACATGGTTTTCATTAAAGTAATCAAAAATTGGAGTGAAATAACTGCCTTTTTTTCTTCCCGGCTCTTGTACTATGATCTGTGAAGTGGAATCAGCACAAACAACCCACTTCAAATCGTCATTACTATTTATTTATTAAAATATTGAATTCAGAATAACCTAATGATGTAGATATACCTCCATCCACAGTATATTCGAAACCGCTATACAACAATTTCCAAAAGTATATGCTGGCCCCTCCCCTACTGTGTTGAAAATGTGCTTTATGAAATATAGAGTTTTATTGAGCTGAATTTAATATTCATAAGCTACAACATACTCAAATTCAATAAATTTTTTGAGTTTAAAAACTTCCATTAGTTGAATATAATTTATTCTATATTTACATTCTATATTAAAAAGAAAATCCAGAATAGACAACATACTGATTTTATTATTCGGATTTAGCATACGAAGAATGAATTGAAATTTGATAACTAACTTTTCTCCGTAAAAATTAAAAGTTAAGTATCATTCTTTTTTAAACTAGTTTTTTTTTTTTTAATTTTTTATATTTTTTATATTCTGTATGTTATTTATATGAATCGGTACATCATAACACCGCTACAGCCCGTGAAGGGTCAGGGGTGCAGTACTTTTTAAGGAAGTACTGTCACTAGACCAACGGTCGTGCAAGGAGGTGATTTGATCAGAATCACGCTCGACCGCCAGACACTTATCCAAGTAAGAGTACCCACTTCATTAGGTAGAGTGGACTCCGGAGGGCTCTGATGCTCACAGGGTACTTACGCCTACAGTGATACATAAAATAATAATCTGTCACAGGCAGAGTGTATAATAAATTATAAATCATCGTATAATAAATTATAAATCATTGTATAATAAATTGTTAGGATTTTCAAGGGTTCTATAACCCATTAGAAGATATAAAACTAACGACGTTCCAAGGGGGTTTTATACAGTGATTTTTAGAGGTAGTGATTTATTGTGTAATTGGTAAGAATATTTAAGAATTTTTTTTTAAAATATGAGGTCGATTTAGCGATCCAGCAAATATTATATAACTAAAATATACAGGGGGGTTATTTTAGAAACTTATTAAGGATCGAGGCTCCACAACTTCATACCCCTTTTAAGTTCACATTGGCTTTTTCAAAAGTTACTTTTTAATCCTTAATAATCCTATATGAGAGTATTTACTTACGATTCTCTCTTGAACTTTTCCATTTTGTTAAGAAGACTTAAAAAAACCATAAGTTTGATCTATAAATTTAAAAATATTAGTTGATATTCTCGTAGGATTTATCGGCTTATTTTAAAATGAACCAAAAACTCTAAAGTTAAATATATTTAGAAATACTATGCAAAGAACAATTTTATTTGACTTCAGTTCACTAAATGTATCCAAGAAATATTCAAACTAACAACTTTACTCATATGATCGCATCTTTACTAAGAAGAGATATTCATAATTTTAAGATAATATAATTTAGCTATGTAATAGAACGAAAAAAAGTCATCTACATGATTATTGTAAGACTCACAGAACCATTGAATTTTTTCATATCGCATCTAATATTTTTATTATACTAGAAAAGCTTAAAAACCTTCTTATTACATTTTTAAATGATCCGGCAAACAAAAATATATTGTTTAAATAAATGAATTTGTACCCAAGTTAAATTTCAAAACATTATATATTATTTCTTTAAGTTTCTAACGTTTCGGCAATCCTAAATGTAAATCTACATTTCACATCCAACAATTTAAAAACATTTTGCAGGCTGTTCTGCCCAGGCTATTAATTTCAGTCAAAATCACCCTATTTTGTCACTTTTCCTAAGTTTTAAAACTTTTAATTACAGACTAATTGAACACTATTCATTATCACACTAATAGTGTTAAGTTAATATGTTTGTAAATTTTATCATTTTTGAAATTTTTTGTCTTAAGTAAATACCTCCTGATAAAACAAAAGATTGTACTAGAATTCTTCGAATTGTTTTTTTTTCTTCTGACCTCCTAGAAAAATAAATATATACAATAAAAATGGATGTATATATGCAAGCAAATATTAATCTTGGTTTGCCAAAGTGACATTATAAGATAAATTGCCGGGTCCGCTGAAGGCGGTGTCATCAATGATGGCATGAGTCTGCCGTGAGCGTACGAGGAATAAGGAGGGGCTATTCCGCCTGGCGTTGATGAAGTGATGACTTCAGGCTGTAGACCCAGAAGTCCCTCCCAATGCGAGAACATCGACCAAGGGAACAGTGCTCTGCCACCTCCCAGGTCTTGGTCGAGGGGTGATTTCTCGGAACAGTGGATTGGCACAGGCTTTCAGCCCATCAAAGAATTTGATGTGCCTACGGCCTATGAACTCTGGCACGGTTGGGAGTTGGAGCTCTGCACAAATTTCTCTGTTCTTGGCCCGCTGGAATGATGTTCCGCGTACTATTCGCCTTAGGGGGGAGTTCTGGAAACTTTGTAGGTTGGTTAGTGTCGTTTTGTAGAGGTGTCTCATTAGTGGTGCACCATGGAGCAGCGAATTTTTTTAATAAATAATTTTACTATAGAATGTTATTGTAACTTGTACGAGTAGGTAATAATTAATAACTTCACAACATACAATAGTATTTGAATGTATTCATTAATTTTCTGTGTGTAAATACGAAAGTACAATTATTATAATAATGGATAGGAGCTACTGTGGGTCATATAACAACAGGAAAAGAAGGATATTAAAAATAAATTTAATTATTCCAACTCCCCTCAAAGAAAAGAGATGCCTTTGGTAAAACGCCCTCTCTTATGGTTTTAAATCTATTTTAATATGATCTGCCAAATTAAAACTCAAGAGTCGCGTCGAGACAAAAAATAAAATACTGAATAATTAATTAAAATAAAATACAGCCAGTTTAAATTCTTAATCAAGGTGATAAATACAGCACAAATTTAATATTTAATTATATCTTAAGTATTTTGATTTTATTCATTATAAAGTTCCATAAAAATAATATTAACATAAAAATAACAATATATAAATTTTATATGATGTATACATACACATATAGGTGAGCGGGGTAGCTCATTGGTAAGGCACTATGCTACTACTCCAAGGGGTAGGGTTCGAATCTGGAAGGAATATTTATTCTGTTACTGTAACTTTGAGTCAACCTTGTGGGTTCAGGAGCCCTTCAGTACCCACCCAGTCTCACTAAGTGGGTACTCCAAATTGGTGAAAAATTAGCGGTGGAGCGTGATTCTGACCAAATCACCTTGCACAACCCTTGGCCTAGTTACAGTACTTCCTTATAAATTATTGCACTCCTGATCCTTCATGGATTTATATATTTATATTTAATTTAAAGACCTTTGTAAAAAAATATTAATTACTTGAATTTTCAGAATTTTACTGAATATATTAGATAATTATTAGCAAATTTAAAAGTAATTAGTAGTGACGAGTGTTTCTTCATAGGCGAGTCCACATCACTGAAGCAACTCTGATGCAGCTTAACGATAAGTTCGATGTTGAACCTGGAAACGGTGGGGACCGAGACCAGTATCTAGCAGATCATAGGATCAGGACTTACCTCATAGTACCCGTGAGTAACTAACAATATTTGCATGTATTTAAAATAAGATTATATATCAATTAATTTAATAATGAAATACATTACGTGACTCTCTATTTTTTATTTGCACCTGTAATTGTACTTTACAACCAGCAAATGAGATGTTCTATCCAGGCATGGCATGAGGTAGATAGTGGTGCATCTTCCTGACGTTAAGTAAATTATTTTATTACACTAGGAGGTCCCGCATCCAACTCCTCTTCTGCCTACACCGAGTTACGTCAAGAATGTCATGTGCTGCCATCTGTAGTATAAATTTATTGAAATGTCCACGTAGCGTGTTGTGAAACCGTTTCTAAGTCATAAGAATGTGGCCCGTTACAGTCGAAATGCGTAGGTCGGTGTGAATGGTCTCATTTGAAACGTAGAATGGTGAGTTAGTTGCTAGTCTTAAAAATTGTGATTGGAAAGTTTGTATTTTCTGAATCTGTGTATTTTTAGAAGGTCCATAAATTTGGCAGGTGTAAGTCCAGATGGGTTTTAAGTTCCTGTCCCATGTCAATATTCTGCCATTGGTAAGTCCTAAATGAGTTACAGTGTTTGTTTTTGGTATAGGATGATTGTCAATGTAAACTGATGGGCATATTTTGTGTCATTTTTTTTTTTTTTTTTTTTTTAATATTGTACTTAATTGAACTTTTCATCAAAAGAAGCACTGATAGTTGAATCGCAGTTAAAAATGTTAAAATAGCAATTATCTACTAGACCCAACTTGGAAAAATACTACATAATTTTTTTCCACAAAGTATATTTAAAAAAAAATATATATATATATATATATACTTTATTTAATTACTTAACTATTAAATATAGAAGGCAAGTAGTAGAAGCCAGATAAATAGCTTAAATAGTATTCCCCATGCTGAAGAAATCGACCTTTTTTTTCTTCATCCATAGAATTTATTTTTTAGAAAAGATTAAACAGCAATCTATGTAGTGCGTTTAAAGTAGTAAAAATCAGAATTTCAAAATGTTCTACAGCTTGTAAAATATTCGATTTATTTCCTACATTTCATATTCATTACTTACAAACATCTGTGTGTGAAGCCCGCTTTATAAGTATATTATATTTTAAGTGATAAAAAGGTCAGGAATACCTGAATACCCTCGGTATAATAGAGTTATAGAGCCTTAATGCATCGAGTCATAAAGCTTTTTTTAAACGAGATTCCACAAACAGCTCGATTATAATCAGAAATAGTCGTATAACATGCTTAAAATACAAATCACATTCAAGAGAAAGCCAAGGCAACCTTACCCTTAGTATATTAACATATAGAACTCCTTCAGGGAAACTAGATCCAACTGATAGCAATTCTTCAGAACAGAGATAAGGAACTCCAATGCATATTCGTTATTTTACTCCGGAATATTTATTATCTTAACGTAAAAAAAAAAAAAAAAATATTACCTTTCGTTTTGTCACTTTTTAAAGTCTTCAATAATAGCCTGTTGAGAAAAGTTAATCACATAATTTGATCGTAAGTAAAATAAGTTTAATGCATAAGTTTAAGTTCAGCAACATTATCTTGAGGACCTGGATATGGAATAACTGAAGCTCCTAAGTTGAATATTTGCGGTTTGTCCTTGACATGGGTTTTCTGGTCACGGTTTTGCGACATAATTATCCATCTCAGGTATCAAATTATTCACCCATAACTATTCCATCTTATTTAGATTAAGAGGAAAATACACTGCTAAAAATAAGATGAGTTTTGAAAGATTATTATGCGTCTCATTTTTTGGATATATGAAAATTATTAAAGGGCCTTTCGTTATTTGTTCACTCGTTCACAAGAAGTTGAAAATAAAAACAACATTTTATTAACTTTTTTCCCCAATTTCTTACACAAATTCTTTAAATGAATATTTAGCTGTCATTACTTCTCATGATCTCATTAAAATTTAATGAAAATCCATTAAACTGATATTTCCAATTACAAAACTAGGAAAATGATATTCATAGTAATTAATGGCGTGTTTTTCATCAAAACAGGAATTTGAAGAACATAAAACTTTTTAAAAAATGAGAACTATTAAAATAGAAAATTAAAAGATGACTTTTTTAAAATTCAAAAGGTCCAATTAATTTTGAAAAATTTAGATATAATTATTAAAAAAGAAAATGTATTAGGCAATGATCATTAGAATCAACGTAGCTGATATTACTCTTTCATACCTGGAAGCACCAATTATTTTTCTACTTTTCCTTACCCGGGACTGCATTACAAACTCCGTAAATTATTACCTCCTATATACTTTCTCATTATCCGTTTCTTACTCACTGATAGATTATTCCTAGTAAACCACTATGGTTCCTATTCATCCTTCTTCTCTCAGTTATCTGGTGTTTCTCAGGGTAGTATCATCAGTCTATACTGATGACATTCCAAACAATCCTAAGCTATCCTCACCACCTTACGCCAATGACATCCCATATCGAAAGCCTTGAAGAATGGTGTCGTAGTTGGAAGATCAAAATAAATCTCAACAAATCCCATCAGATCACGTAAACCTACTGAATTCCCTACGGCATCCTTTAATAATGTTCCTCTTATCCTTGTAGAACAGATCCGCTACCTTGGACTACATCTGGACAAACGACTAACCTAGAATCCTCACACAAGGCTGAAAAGACAAGAAACTCCACATTGATTTCGACTGTTACAAAGCTTACTATACAAACGGTCTGAACTTCCAATTCATTACAAAAGTCTGATTTACATGACAATTATAAGGCCTATCTGGACATAAGAAGTTGAGTTTTGGGGTTCCACTTCCTCAAGTATCCAATCCTTACAATCCAAAATCGATCGTAAAATCCTCAATACTCCTTACTTTGTCACGAATAAAATCATCCCTAAAGACTGTTCCATATGTAACCAATCTAGAGCAAACCAGATATCAATTCTTCCATTATAAACTCCCTAACCATCAAAACCCTCTAGTATCTAACCTTGCTTCCTCCTCTATTCCTGACAATTCCCTGAAGTGCCTGAAAAAAGGCCTCGAGACCTTCTAGAGCAGAAATATGATTAGAGTGCTACCAATGGGCAGTTTCTGTAAATGCCTGTATCACTCCATTTTGATCTTACACCAAATTTAATTAATGTATTTTTATGTAAATACAGTTGTAAATTGCAATAAATAAAAAAAAAAAAAATAAAAAACTTTCCCTTACAAATATATGAAATATGAAGGGGAAATATTGCAATCGTGCAAAATTTAGAATTCGAGTTCATTAAGGAAATGCAAAATTGGAGAACCTCTGAGACCAAATAACCAAGTCGGGCAAAATGGTCTGTGAATATATATGAACAGCTTAGCTCAAAAACGAATAGTCCTAACAAACTTAAATCATATATTTATATGATATTATTTTATATAATTTATATATTTATACGTTTGCCTGGGATGTCACAGCAACTTTTTTGTTAGAATCGACCCACCGAAAGTGCCACTTTATAGAATCGATATTAAACTTATTTTAGGATTTTCTCGAAAACATTAAATCAATTTGCAGATAATTGGTCTTTAATATCATATAGATTATAACCTCATTGAAACAGTTTAACATGGCTTAAATGACGAATTAAAAAAAATCTTCCTTTGAAATATCATAAAGGTGTTCATTTAAAGTAAATAATCAGTTCCTATTATTAGAAATAATAAATAAATCATAAATATAAAAAAGAAATTGACAAAAACAAATTGGATAAAATGTAAAAATTGAGGCAGGAGTTTGAATCGGGAAAAGCCGGACCAGCCCGATTTCTCCCGATCAAATTAATGTTTAGATAAGGCTTCGTTATCTTTTGTTAAACGGTCAAATTCTTGGCAGGAGCAAATATATTCAACATTTACATATATATAAAATTTATTAATATTTAAAATTTTCACTAGCAGTATAATACATATATTTTGAGCAATTCCTTGAAAATAAACTTAGTGTTCAGCGGAGCATAATAGTACTAATACAATAACGCCATCAAAATCAACCATACATCAAATATAATACAGTTAACCGTGTAACTTGCAACATTAACATGTAATAACTGACCTAGACTGCTCGGCATCACAGGCGGGGCCTTCAAACTCGATCCCAGTCACTCAAACTCGTTTAGGGTTTCGAACCGAGTTAGCGTCTGATAGCAGCGGAGGAAACTTGGGTCACCCCCTGCCTTACCTTGCGTCCGATGATGAACGCCTTCTCAAGACAATAGTTCTCTGGAACTGATCCAAGAAGTCTTCCAAGGAGGAATCTCTCCAGTCATTCTTCTTCCTTAACGATCTTTTCGTTTTGAAACTTTTAAAAGGAAGGTGAATTAGCCCTAAGCGAAGTGTCAGTACGAAAACTGGACTTAATAAAAAATTATCTTTATTCTGTGGAAAAGACCTCTTAGAATATCAAAAATCTAAAAAAAAAAAAAAAAAAAAAAAGTTTTTTATATGGTCTAAAAAAGACATAAATAAGTAAATCTTATTTTATTATAGCAGACGTTTCGGCCTGAATTTGAGGCCTTAATCACGGCAAATGACGGGTAATATAGGTTAAAGAAGTATTGGAAGAAAATGTATAATGTAAGTACTACAAGAAGATAAAAGTAGAATGAGAATATAGTAATATTAAAATTTTGAATAAGGGAAGGAAAAGATAATAAAATACGTATGAAAATCCAATGAGTAAATAAATGTATAAAATGAAAATTATTTAAAATTAAAGTTATGAAAAAATGGAGAAAGAAAACGTATATATAATTTATTAAACATGTTAATAAAGTATAAAGTTATAGAAGTCACAAGGAATAAGTAGTACAATAATTTGATATGGTGAATATAACTTACTAACTGATTTATTTGGAAATATACTACATTGACTTTTCTGGGTTCTGTCCTATTTTTTACGACTTCACTGTTACATAATTTTATATCTCAATTAATTATCAATAATTTATATTCTATACCATTTATTATATTTTCCATATATCTAGTTGATTGATTAAGTGATTATTATTATATTAGCTCATTTTTGATGTATTTTCTCCAAAAATAATGGACTCTTGTACTGCAGGTCATTAGAGGGGATTTGAATTTAATTCATAATCTGACTGCCCTACGGTTTCATTTAATGATGTAACTCTTACCCCTGTCGAACAGATCCGCTACCTTGGACTACATTTGGACAAACGATTAACCTGGAATCCTCACACCAGACTTAAAAGACAGGAAACTGCACGTCGATTTCGACTATTACAGCACTTACTAGAAAAACTGTCTAAGCTTCCTAGACATTACAAAAGACTGATCTACATGACTGTAATAAGGCCAATCTGGACATATGGAGTTGAGCTTTGAGGCTAAACCTTCGAATTCATCTCGTATTCAATCCTTACAATCCAAAATCCTTCGTAAAATACTCAATGCTCCTTACTTTGTCACAAATAAAATCATACATAAAGACCTTAATATTCCCTATGTAACCGATCTAGCCCGAACCAGATATCAACCCTTACATTATGAACTCTCTAACCACTCTAACCCCCTAGTTTCTAATCTTGCATCCTCTTCCATTCCTGACAATCCTCCGAGGCACCTGAAAAGAAGATGGCCACGAGACCAGCTAATGTAAAATGTCATGTGTAGAGAAACTATCCATTGGTAGCACTCTAACCAATGGATAGTTTCTCTACACGCCTGTAACACTCCAATTTAACTTAGATCAGATTTACTAAATGAATTATAATGTACAGTTGTAAATAGCAATTAATAAATATTAAAAAAAAAAATCATAATAACTAGAACACGGCATTAATTTCCAAAATGTCTGATATATATAAATATTCTTTCCCGATACATCATGAGACCTACCCATCGGGCCTCATTTGATTACATTGAAAATCGGTATAACACATTTTCTTGGTAAAAAATACCATAAAAGTGAAGGTGTATTTCAGTCAAAGTTCCGTCTTTTTCAGACAGTTTTGGCGGTTATTAAGGTTTTGCACAAATTTACATGCCCTCCAAAGAGATGATTGTATATGATTTTTGTGTTTTATATGAGTTGATGTTTGAGAAGAAAAGACCCTTTTGGGAGTCTCAACTTTTTTCTCTCTCCTGCAATTAATTTATTTATTATACCATTGCGATTTTTAAGAATTAATGAAACAATTAAATTACTTTTCCAAATTACAATGAGAGGAAAATCTGCTGCTCATACTTTTCTTATTTTATTCCAATATATATAGAAATGAATAATAGAAACTAAAACAAAAACGGTAAGTATTGTCAAATTACCAGTAGGATGAATAATAACTGGAACATAAATTTTTAAAGTATTGCCCTTTAAAAAAAAAAAAATGTTTGATGCAACATATTAAACTTTTTATTTAAAACTTCGGACATTCATTCCTAAGAACATCTTTATAAAATGGTGCTTGGTTTTTTTAATGGTATTGAGGGTCATTCTTTTTAGGTTTACTAAAATTTCAAATCAATTTCTTTTGAAAATCAAGGGACAAATATAGTTGTTCAGACCCGTTGTTGGGATTACTAGACTACAAATTTTTTGAAATTTTTACGTCCACAAATTAATTTTTTACTAATCCTTGAGGATCAGTAAAATTAAGAAAAACAGGAAAATCTTAATTTTCGCCCATCATTTCGGGGATAATTTAAAAATATATATAATATATTTGAAGGGACATAAATAATCATTTTTTATATTTATCAGAGTGTAACCAATTTATTTCTAACTTTTTGCAGGATTTTTATTTATTTATTTTTTTAACTTAGATTCAAAATTGTTGTTTTCTGAAGAATAGTCCATAAAAATCACTCTGATTTTTTTTTCGGATTTACGAGGTAGCACAGATAAAGTACCGATATTCTATCTGTATATATTTAACAATAAAAATAACTTCCTTAGCAAATTACAAGAGGAATGCCGTGACCCTACTCTCCTTCAAAGCAAAAGTGAAGCGGAAAATGCCACGCTTACGAAAGTAACGTAAACGATGAGGTTAATTGGAATGTCCGCCATTGTAATCTAAGCTGTAACAGCAGGCAACCTGTGATTGACTTGTACTCTTCCTTTACGTCTCTGCCACGCCCTTGGAAGGCATACTAGGCCCGCCTTTTTTGCCGGCTTATCCCTTCCATTACATCCTTCCAAGGCAACGTGTTAAAAACAATATACTTATTACTTCATTTTTTTCAATTCCTATTTTTATCATGATTGATTATACAAGAAACGTTGAATATAGCTTGGGCATATAATATTTCTCTCACTCAAATTCAAAATAATGAAAAGAAAATATTATCATTTCTTATTTTCCTGTTCATGAGTTGAGGTATTATGAGGTACAAAAATGAAGGAGGCGCATAGCAAGGCACAGCAAACTTAATACCACCAACTATTGAAAGTCCTCAAAGCTCGTGCTTATTGAATGCCCCCTGTGTTGTATTGTCCCTCCCTCCCTCTCTCTCTCTCTCTCCTTCCTGGGAAGCATTTAATTAAACAGAGCTTCTCAAGAGTTTTTTAGTTCTTGAACAGAATTTCTTTTGTTGTAATAGCATATTTGACCTCCACTAGGATATAAGTTTTTCTTTACCTCTCCCACAACTCTTTCCCTCATTCTACTAATATAATACTTAATGTAAATAACTTTATTAGGGCTCATATTTTAGCAAATTTACTCTTCTTTAAATAAGGTCCTCTTAGGATTTCTTGTGATGTTGCTACTTTTTAAGATACAGAGCTCCGAATAAAAAATTAATTTTTTTTTATCGTTTTGTAACAGCCCCCATTTTTTATTCACCCTACCTATACTTGGCAGACCCATCAATTTTTACTAGTAATTATACATAGTTTTCATTAAAGTAATAAAAAATTGGGGTGATATAACTGCCTTTTTCTCCTCTTGGGTTCTTGTACTATTAGATGCGAGAAATATAGAAATGAAAGAGATGAAGAAATAGAGGTAACACCTGAAGAAGAGACTTTTTTCCCAATAAAAATAGAAAAACAATGGTTCAAGAAGATTAAAACGTTTTTTACAAAAAAAAACTCAGTGTTCGTCAAAATTCAGTAAACTGAGCTTAGAAGAAATTGTTTTGTTTTTTTAATTTATATAATTTTTTTTTTCTTGTTCTATATGTTGGTTTAAATTTCATTTTTATATTTTACATGTTAAAAAAAAAATATAGAATCCCTAAATTATCATTAGAAACAAATAAAGTGACCTGTCTTTTCAGCAAAAGCTAAGAAAGGCAAGGATACCTGCACATTACCTTTGCAAAATTTGAAGAATATCTGAGATTTAGATTATGTAAAAGGATCCATTCCAAAGTTATTTCGCGGAATCCCAGGTAGAAACCAGTGATCTAATTGAATTCCCCAGGTTTCCTTCTGTTGTGATATTTTTCTATCAAAAAATAGATAACCACTATTATTCATATTGATATTAAAATAAAATTGTGTAATTTGACTAATTCCCATTAATCTTTTGCTCTCATTCATCACATCCATTGCTATTAACTGTTTTAGAAAGGAGATCGAGTTGGAAGGAGGAAGTCAAGCTTGGGCGTGAGTCTTGCCCCACCCCGACAGAGATCGCCTACAAAAGTTACCAAGACAATTGAGTGTTGGGGAGCTGACAAGCCATTTGCCAATATATCTGAAAACACTCTGGCCAAAAACATTGGATTAACGGTTTGTATTTCAAAATATTGGAACTTTTTAAATTTTAATTATGATAGAGAAATCAAATCGAACGAAGAAATATCAATATCAGAATCCACAGATTTGCTTACTTTTAATGATGTTTAAAAAAAATCGTAAATCTAATTATTTATCACATTTATACCAAAAATAATGTCTAGAGCTTTATAAATTTTTTTATGATTGAGGAAATTTAGTTGAAAAATATAATTGTGAAAATTAGGCCCAATTTCCCGAATACATTCGTACATGAAATTTATTTTTTATGTATATAATATAAATTATAAATACAATTTACTCATTTGTTCGAATTCTATATTCTATAACTCAAAGAGAAAATTCCGAAAGTACCCTCCCTAAATTTTGGATTTGGAGGATCGGAAGACTTTGTACTTTGAAGTTCCTAGGAATAACATTTCTTGGCAAGTTCACGCTTACATTTGTTTATATTGACAGTTTAAACCAGGTGTTCTCTCCTCACTATAGTAAGACCTTCAGAAGCTTTCGGAGCTGAAGGAAAGAAGAAACGTGATATTACAGCCGAATTCAATTTTCTAGTGAATATACTATGCACCATTTTAAAAAATAAACAGATGATAAAGTCTGCCACAGAGAAATAAATTAACAGTTAGCGTATAACCGAGTTTCCAGACACACAGAAATGGATATTAAAGTGGTTTCTCCACTCCCATGATCAAAACATTCCGGTTAGTGGGTCAATACTACAGAAAAAATCTCATTTTACCAAATCCTTTTGATATACCCATTTTAGGGTTAATTCCGGTTAGCTCGGTAATTTTTAAAAACAACAGGGAATTTCTTTTAAATCGGTGAGGCCTGCGAATAGTAGAAAGGTGATTTTCCTTCATTCATCTAATCCAGATGAATTCAATTCTTATTATAAGGTATTCTTTTTTGGCGGCAGAACCCTATGTTAGAAGCGGGAAAATGGTGAAATGTGTTGGTAAAATTTTAAAAAAATTATGGAACCCCTTCATTATCATTTGATACAAATAAAGTGACCCATCCTTTCAACAAAAGCTAAGAAAGGATACCTGCACATTACCTTTGCAAAATCTGAAGAATATCTGAGATTTTGAGGTTTAAGTCTGTGTTTAGATGACGTAGAAAAATCCATTCCAAAATTATTTAGAAACCACTGATCTAGTTGAATTCCCCAGATATCCTCATTTTCCAAGAGTATACCTAAAAAATATATTTTATGACCTAATTTGTTTACAATTTAAGGTTCTTAAATTAAAATATCTTCAATATCGGATTTTTGAGTTAGTGCTATTGAGTGCTATTAATAACTCAGAAGGAGGAAGGGATAACAGATTTGGAAGTTACCAGCATTGAGGTGAAGGTAAGTATATCATTGATAGAGGAATTGAATAGGAGAGAAGAAATGCTCGAACTCTGGGCTACTCTTGAGGGTAGAGAAGAAAGAGAAGGCCTGATTTGGAATGTCAAACTTAAGGCCTGTTGGAAAGGAATGACTTGATCAAGCTAAGGGAGCAGTTGAAAGAGGATAGTGATTTTAATTTGGTAAAAAGGATTGAATAGCTCAGGGAATGGGAAGCTTTTTTACACAGTTAACTTTTTTTCCGTCCATCAGAGTATGCATGTTGGTAGTGATTTTGATTAGAGCGGATAGAGTGGGGAAACCAAACCAATTATGTATTATGGAATATATTGATTTAATTCAAGTAATTTTATTCAAATATATATTTCATACAAGCCAGTTTCTTACATACTTTATGTATTCTTGTAACCTTTGACAGATAATTTCCAAATAATTTGGATGGGATTATCCAACCTCATATTGCCAATGGTTTCCATGGTCCATTTACAGGCTAGCAATTGCTCCATAATCTTTGCTTTTAATTAGCTGATGGTCAGAAGAAGAGGGAAGAGGAAGTAGAGCGGCATTTTGTTATGGGTCATCACCCTTTTTTCAAGTAGTCAATCATACATCCACTTATTTACGATGCTTGACACTTCTTCACTTCCACTACCTATTGTAAGGATCTTATTCCGTTCGGCTATCCAGGCCCTCTTATATATATTTACAAATAAGATCACCTTAGCACATAGAACACTGGTTTCCTATATTGAGAAAACCTAACTCAAACTCTGGCCATTTGACATATAAATTTCAAATAAAACTGAATATCAGACTCTTCTATTGGGGCCTTTCTCTGAGCCCTTTACTTTATTAGCTCTTGTAGGGTTGATTTATATATCTAAGTATTTTATATAATTTTATAAGGAATAGGTAAAGTATTGGTACATGGTGTTAAGTAAATTAAAAACATTGATCGAGACCTTATAACTTAAGTAGATGTCATACTAAGAACCTTAATTTTAATTTTGTTTTATTTTATGCAGATTATTATTTATTCCAGAGTATTGCCATGATAGAATCAAATTTATTACCAAATAAAGGAAACTGTTTCGATTGCAGGTAAGTGACCTATCTTTGAATTGAATCATGTGTACATTTTTACTCCCAAAGTTATTAACTATTTTCTATTTTATTATACAATAGTTACTATTAAGTCATAATCTATTGCTGGTATGTAAAGTTAAAAAGCATTGCACTAACTGGGGACTAAAAATAATTTTTTTTTTTAATATTTTATTTCTCTAATCAAAAGGCTGTTTTTTCAGTAAAGCATATTCAAAAAAACATTTTCGGTCTATCCTAATGTATAAATTTTGTTTTCACTTACAAAGCTTTCAAGTGTAATTATTTAACAACCCTGACATTCTAGTTGTATATATTAAATAACTTCTGTCTAATTTGAAAAAATGTTCCTTCAACAGTTCAATTATTACTCAAATATTTTTAGTAATTACTTTATCAAAACAGAAAAAAAGTCAAGCACCATACCAGCATTTAGAATATTCATAAAATGTTTTAATTTATGCAGTATTACTTTGAAGAATATCATCATAATTTAATTAAATATTTCATTAAATACTTGTTTTTCTTAATTCTTTCTACTAATTTTTTATTCCATGTTATTTACCATTGTGAAAAAATTTTTAGGATTTTTACTTTTTTTAGTTGGGAAGGTGTGAATCCATGTACTCTAAGATTCCCAGATTCCAAGCAAGAATCAGAGTATCAGCTAAGGCCAGATAATGGCTTCAGGCAATATATTGTGGCCTCATTCATTCTTTTCTTAGCCATTGGCATGATACAACTCTTCTCCCTACCAAAGTAAGTAAATTCAGCAAATCTATTTTAAAAATATCAATTTATTATGGTATATGACATAGCTTCTGTTCATGTTGCACCAATATTATAAATTATTAGAGGAATTCTTCTTCTTTGTAACAGTTTATAAATTTAATTTCTTAAATCTTAATTTGTCTTTCTATTTCATGTATTTTCTAGGTTGACTGTTTTGGCTATCGGATTTTGCCCTGTCTTAATATGCCTTGGAGTTTTAGTATGGGCTTCACGACCATCACTGACTTCATCCCCATCACCACTGGAGACATCAATCTGGCTCAGGATACCTGCTGCACTATTTGTTATCACACTTATAGCTACAGCTGCTCTTATCACCCTTGTAATTAAAAAAAATGTTAAAAAAATATTAATATTTTCCGTTTTAATTCATTACTTTACATGAGAAATAAAGCATGATATTCAGAAATAATAAATTACCCATCATCACAATACTTAGTCAAGTAAAAAAAAAGATAGTTTTGTGCTTAGCATTTAATTTTGAAGAATAATTTTTTTTTTTAATAAAATACTTTCTACTTGTTATTTTATAAAAATAAACCTCATTTCAACTCCAAATATTGTAAATTACAGAAGTATTTTAATTTTTAGCTTGATATGGAACCTGATTTAAACGATACTATTCCTATTCCACCATTGCTGAACAACAGTTCAAATGATGAAATAACAAAGTTGACGAATGAGCAGCTTCTTCAAATAGTTCCGGTAGTATTTTACTAATTCTAAATACTATTTAATATTTATTTAAATGTATAAAATTATTTAAGTTTGTTTAATTTTTTTAAATATTTGTTTTACTTTTCTCAAAACATTTGATTTACAAAACCCTCTTCCATCAAGCTTCAAATTCATTACAGCTTAATGATCTTGCCAAGTCTTCCCCTTGATTGTTTTTAACTTTCTTCTATTGTTAAATATCTCTGACTTATAACTAAGATGCTATGGGTTATTCTTTAAAATTGTTTGAAAAATATTGTATAATATGGGCCTGATTAGTTTCTTTCATCAGGATAACTAAGAATGAATTTGAACAAATTCGAAAAATTTAATAAAGACATTCTTTTCATTTGTTTACCTTTTTAAACAATAATACCATATTAATTGGCTACAAATTAATTTATGAAACTTACAATATAATATGTTGGAAATATTTCTTGGTATATAAATTAAAGGAAATTCATTATTATATATGAATAATTAATATTTAAATAATTACATTTTAATTTACTTCAGTAAGTCTATCTTTGTTTGAGATTATAATGGAGCCAAAATATAGAAATAGGTCTTCTTTTAGAATCCTTTTTGTGTCTAAACATTCTCTTTGACTTTGTGTCAGGATCAGCAAGCCCTTTGATATCCTCTAGTTGAATTCCAAAAAATGTTTAAATTGTTAACATTATTTGTATACCTGAGCATCTAATAATTCATTATAAATAGTATCACTACATTTTATTGAAATCCAAGTTCCCTAGGTTGAATAACATTGATGAGAGACAATCTCCTTGCCTTAAGCCTTTTCTAACTTTGAAAACTTTAAAGTTCTTTCTACATTAGTACTCATTAATCAACATTATTTCAACATACCCTTTTCAATCATATAAATATCTAAGGAGTATCTAGTTCAGTTATGGTCTTATATAAACAGTGTCTCTCCACCCAATAGTAAGCTGAACTTTTTATTTTACAGTAGAGCCCTGCTTAATCATAACTCCAAATTAACCAGTGGTGAGAAAATAAAGTTTCACAAAGTTCACTAGCTTAAAAATGTATTCTATCAGAAACACCAATTTACTAACTTAAATGGAGAAATTAGTTTTCACTACAGTCAATCTTAACTTGTAAATTTATGATGATTAACTGATTAATATAATAATTTAACTTCATTACATATTTATATAAATGTGATCAAAATTTAATATTAGATATAAATCAATAATGGGATTTTTTCCTTTTTTACAATCTGTATTAACTGGCTCTCCTGCATAATCGACGACTTCTTGGTCTCAATTAGGACATATAAGTGAGGTTCTACTGTAGTTATTAATGATATTTGCTCATGATTATCTCTCTAACTAATATCAGCATGTAAATCTTTAAAGAAAAAATATATCTTAATACATTTTTAAAATTATTTTCTCTTTTGTATAGGCTTATCTCTTCAGTAGTGCTCTCTCTTTAGCAGCAGTTTCTGTTTTTATGAGGTTGAATTTCCTTCTCAAACTACTTTTAATGGTTACTATTACAATGTGTCACCTTGCTGTATTCTTCTCTTTATCTATCATTCCAGTTTACTTTCGAATAGAACCAGGAAGGTAAAGTAAAAAATACATAAAATTTTAAATGATATAATGGTAAAAAGAATCATTTTGTTCTTTAATATTGATAGGCTGATTGGACTTCATTGGGAAATCAAACTAGGTTTATTCCTCTTCATAACCGTATGCATTCTTCACAGCCTTGACCGGCAGGTAGACTTTATTGCAAGGAGAGATTTCATGTGGAGGTAATTATCTGTGAGTTAATCACGGAATATCTATTATTTATGATAATGATTCAAATACTCTTATTTCTTTTTTTTTTAAATTTATTTGTACCCAGATCAAAACTTCAAGTTGAACAAGAGGATGTTGAAACCATGAGAGGAATCAACAAAATTTTGCTTGAGAACATTCTTCCAGCTCATGTAGCGCATATCTTCCTCGATAAGAGAAATGCACATGTAAGTATTTAAAATGATAACTGACATATTTAAACATAATGATTATAATATTGTAATAAACATGATAATCGTAAGTCTTTAAACTTTAATTTTAATAATAAAAAACCTTTTGATCTTTGATTATTGATGAAACAACCTAAAGGCACTTCAATATTCCCTTCCACATACTTTGTTGAAACCTCAGTTAATTAAAACAAATTTGACAATATCTTCTCACATAAGTGTGCTTAAATTTTGTCTCCACCAGATCATTATATTTTAGCATGTAGTTGCTTGTGTTCCTATAATTGTGCAATTTTTTTGGTTGTTCAGTTTATTGATTACAAAAACTATATTTATCAATTTATGTAAAAAACAAAATTTGGCTTGGTTTTTTTTTGTTGTAAAACATGCTTTAGTTAGATAGAATGGTTGTGGCCCAGCTAGTACCAACTAAGCATGGGTAATAGCATTTTATACAAAATTTAATTTTCAGAAGCTTTGATTTTTTATTAATTTAATCATCTATATTCAACATCACTAACTAACCTCAATCAATATCATACAATAATTAGAACCAATCTTGGCAGCACTATTTACAATAGATATTGTATACGATAATATAGTGCATTATACTCACATATAGTGCAAACAATTTCCACTTGGTAGTATGTAAGTAGTAGGCTACCTTCACTTGGTGGGGCATTGGAAGAATAAATAAAGGTGTGGCAAATAAAAAAAGTGACCAGATCAGTAAGAGAAAGACTGAGTACATGAAGAATATTCAGGCCTCATTCTATTAATATCACCGGTTAAAGTTTTCCAATGGCTCACCTTGGAACAACCATCAATGAGAAGAATGAGCCCTGTGAAGAAATTGAGGCCTTAATAGCAACAGGAAATTGCTACTACTTTGGAGTTTTCAAGGTATTTGAAGCAATTTAGCTTCGAAGATATTCTTCTAAGGAAGGTTAAGGGGTTTTATCTTGTGAGACACATGGGGAGCAGCTATCTACTAATAAAATTAATGTACACAAAGACAGGAAGTGTTCGAAGACGAGGATGTCCTAGAATTTTATTGTAGGACTACATTATCTAAGATAGAGGATTAGGAGGTGTTAGTACCTATTGACCAGCCTGGCAGGCTATCTCTGAGGAAGCCCATGTCCTTGGAGTGCGTCAATGCTGGCTTCAATTCAAAAATTCAATATTACTACATATAAATAAAATATAGCTCTTATATTCTGAACTTAAAAATTTACAGGAAACTAAAAACCAATCAAGTAATTTCAGAACAGCGGTTTTATTATAGTTTTTGTTTTTGACCTTCAAATTGTTTCTTCTTCAATATGTTACTGTTGGAAAAATTTTTTTTTTCTTTTTAATGTTTTCAGGCTTCAGTATTTATTTTTTGTATGTGAAATTTTCTCTTATTACAAAACTACTAGATATTTATAAAATATTTTAATTCATTTTATCTAGGAACTTTACCATGAAAGGTACAATTCCATAGCTGTTATGTTTGCTTCAATCCCAAACTATAAAGAATTTTATGATGAAAATGATGTCAATAAACAAGGATTGGAATGCTTAAGACTGCTGAATGAAATAATTTGTGATTTTGATAAGGTAACTAATGGAAACCAATTATATAATCTAATTTTGGTATTTAGAATTCATATTGATATCCATCAATATGATGGATGGATTTCAAATATAATAAATTAAACCCTGTTAATATGAATTAATTGGACTATCTACAATAGGAGTATTCATGATTTGATAAATGTAAAAAGTTGTAACATGCTAAATTTTATAAGTATAGGATTGTGAGCAGCCCAATTTAAAGTCCATGTTATATATTAAATGTAGAGGTGCTCCTAGCGGATTTTCAGGACAACATTGTTACCTTTTCTTTCAAAACCTTTCAGAATTTCATTATTTTTATCCATTACTTTATTAAAGTTTTAAAGAGGTCCAAAACAAAGACAACACAAACTATGAGCAACTAACAAAAAGATGACTGATAAAATGGTGTGAAGCTTAGCTGGTCTGTTGCGTGACATCATTCTCCATTTAGCAGACCATTTATCTCATTTACCGACCCTCAACCCCATTAAATGTTACATCATTTTAACATGCTAAAAGAAGGAAGTATTTCCCCATTCAATACAACTTTTTCGATTTAACATATTAAACTAAAGATCATGAATACCCCTAATAAATTGTTTAAAAACTAAACATTGTATGGAAAACATTTGTGTGTTTAAAAATGGACACATTTTAATTTCTTTCTGTTAAACAGTTAGGGATAATGCTAGTTGCATAAAATATGATGTAATACACTTTCTAGTTATTGTTTGATGAATAGTGGGTGTTAATATTTTAAATCTAAATTTCATTGGTATTGATAATACAATCAGATCATAGATAGAATACCTAATTTATTATTCTCTCGTGTATTTATACTTTATATGGATTTTCCTTGTGTAAGAATACTTCAAAGATACTTTTCTAATATTTTGTAACACTTTAGAATTAATTTTTTATAACTGAATGTTTTAATTGAATAATTGATATAAAAATTATCTTCTTATACATTTATCAATTTCAGCTTTTGATGAAACCTAAATTTAGCTGTATAGAAAAGATAAAAACCATTGGAAGCACTTACATGCTTGCCTCTGGTCTAGAACCAGGAATTGAAGATGCAGGAGGGGTTAGTAAATATACTGTAAGGCACCACTTTTTTTCCCTTTTTTATTTATTTATTTTTGTTTATTTCATTTTTCTTTGTAAAATATAACATCCTATCCAATACATTAAACCTTCATGTAATTTAATTTATTTTTATGGATTTGGATCAGAAGCATGAAACATTTCCTTATCATCCATTATGTACATAGTATTGTTAAAATTTGTTCATTTAGTTTAATAAATAAATAATTATCTTTGATTTTGATGAAATACAAAATAAATGGAAGATTTATGAGCATAATTATTAATCTTCATAATTTCTTAATACTAAATTATAAATTAAAATCATTACTATTAAAATAAGGAAAAATTAATCAACAAAATTTAAAAGAGGGCAAAACAAAGAAAAGATAAATTACAAGATACCTAAAGCAATGACATTGCTTTATTGGATTGTTATCATCTATTAAAGCAGTTTTTGATAAAAAAAAAAGGGAGGGGGGAGAGTTTAACCCGTCATTGGTCACTGCATGAGAAATTCTCTCATGTTAGTTGTTGTTGTCTCGTGTGTTTTTCGGGTCTGGAAGCTGCTAGAGGGAAACTGTGGTTCCAATCTTTCTGGAATCTGTATTTCACAGTCTCTTCCTTCTATACCTTGCCCCCACCACTCTACCAGCTCTGGCTAAGTGTCCAGCCCTCTATCCCTGACAATATACCCTTCTCATGAGACATTATCTCATGCACAACAGGCTGCTATATAAATATTCAAGTTGTGAGGATTTTTCTCACGTGCACCAAGTGTATTTAATCCATAAAAATGTTTTATTCTCGAGGGAAAAAAATAGTAGAACTAGGTTTGAAGAGGCAGGAACTTTATTAGGTATGTATTATTTACTATAAATTGTATTTTGATATTATAAGTGTATGTTAGGGTGGTCTTTATAACAATTTTTTTTCTTTTCATGTTTTCTCTTCTTTGCTGCGCTGTTTGAATACTATTTTTAGTAAATTTCTGGGTTATATTTAGGCATTCTAAACAAAAAAGAATTTCCACCAGTGTAAAAGACCAATATATGTCATACGGTGTTCACTTGCACCAGTAGTGCACAAGAGATTTCTCCAGATTTTTTTTTTTTTTAAGATTAGTGTTATGTTCTTATAATTTGATATATCTGGATTTTGATTCTTTATTTAACTTTGTCTATCACAAAATATTATTTTATGTTTATTACTATTTTATAATATTGTTTGTTTTTTGAATTTTTAAAACTAGTTTGCTCTTGTATCAAAATAATTTTTTTTTATACTTTTTTTTGTTATACTACAATAAACCTAATCGAAATCAAAATATTATATTTTGAGAAATACGTTCAAGAGTCCTAAATAAGAAATGTGAGAAAAAGTCTCACGCACGGCCATCCGTGTTAAAATTGACCAAGCGACTGATAACGGGTTAATTTTTATTTGTCTACTGAATGAATTTTTTTTTTTTATATGAAAGGAATATGGTCCGGGTGCGGTAAAAAAAAAACTCAAATAGTAGAAATATACTATTTTAATGAGCCAACGTTTCGCCCCACGTTGCAGGGCTAATAAAACTTATAGAAATTATTTTAATAAATCCAACAAAGCAATGGTATTGCTTTAGTTATTTTGTTATATATCTTTTATTTGTTTTGATCTTTTTAATTTAATTGATTAGTTTGTTTTTATTTTAACACACCTACATCATGTGTACAAACAATCAAAAAAATTTTAAGATATAAAATGGTAAACTTTTTTTCAATTGTAACTACATTAATTACTCATTTTACTTGTCATAACTTTTGTCTTAATAAAATTATTGTGATTCTCATTTTTTCCACTTAATAAGGTTTGTGGTCTATGCAGAGAATGAATATTATCCATTTACTATCACCATAAAATAGTGGTACAATTCTATCATGCTGTGAATTTTTTTTTTTTATTAGTTAGCATTACAGTAAGGCAATTATAACTGTTTTCAGATTTTCCTTTATCTCATTCAACTTAATTTAAAAATTCCAACACTTTGGTTTGGAATAATAACTTAAGTGAAAAAAATATTAAAATTCCTGTTTTTCTCACTAAATATATTCTGGTAAGAAACCAAGTGAGAACAATAATTGTTCTCCTAATGGGCCAATATTGACTAAAATATCAGCTCAGGGGTATAAAACTTCTCTAGAAATTGTTTTATTGGCCATAATTTAACTATAAATCATATTGGAGTAAACCCTAGGGATCTAATATTCTTCATCAGAAGCCTAAATTTTTTTAGAACCTTTAGGAATTCAGAGGTTTGTTACAAAAGAATAACAATGTGCCTCTAATTCCTGACTTAATGGCTATTATAACAAAATCATTAAAAATCTGATTACAAGATTAATTATTCTATAATCTCAAAATATAATAAATTAATGAATTTGAAATTCTGTTTTCTTATAATTATTATTTTCCAAAAAACATTTAGTCGCCATGTATAATTCAGATAATTATATAAAAACTGGAATGAACATTTTTTATTTTTACCTGATAAACTTTGTATATTTGTTCCCTACATCATTGCATCCACATGGTAGTACTATTATATTTAAAATATCTACTATATTAGATATTAGATATTTTAATTAAATATCAGTACTTTTTCAATATTATGAATAATTTATCATTTTTCAGAAAATATCAAAACATCAAGAGCACAGTATCATCTCCCTAGTAGAGTTTGCAATAGCTCTCATGACAATTCTGGAGCAAATTAATAAGGAATCTTTTCAGAGATTCAAGTTAAGAATAGGTATGTAATTATTTCATAAGAATGTATGGAGTTAAAATATAAAACTAAGATAATGTTTTCCTTTGACCCAGCATTGTATGCTGTCTATTATAATGCTATGGGACACATGTGGGTTTTTTTCTCCATGTTAATTTTATCTATTTCAGCTGTGTTTTGCTTTCTTAGACCAAAAAAACAAAACAGCATTAATGATTAGGTAACAGTATAGGATACTTATAATTATTATTCTTGGGTAAAATAAAAATAGTCATCTAATATAACATGTCTAAAATTAACATTAACATGGCTAAAACACATGTGTCATTATAATACTTCATTAATTTTCATTAATGAAGTAATATTATTTTATGATGAATATTTTCACTCTTCATTTTCTCATGACTGATGAGCCGTGTTATTTGAAAGGTACCTATTCTGTAGATCAAATAGAAGGGCATAAAGGAGGGTTTGAAAGAATGATAAAAGGGGTTCTAGAAGGAACTATGAAAGGGACATGTAAACATTATGTTAAGTAAATTTTTGTGAGAGAAAATTTTATATAGTGACCCATAAGATTGAGGACTTAATTGGTCTATTAATAACAAAGCAATCCACAGAAATAAACAATATACCATTGTTTAATATTGCTGCTCTGTGTGGACAATTGACTATACAACTGGGTCAAAATGGAATTAGTGGTCCATTTTTATCAAAAATATTTTAACCATAACTTTAATTATTGTAAATTGTATGGTGAACATTATCTGCATTGCTTGGGTTGAGCCCTTGTACCATAGGATCAGTATTTCCATAGATCAATTTTTTTTTTTTTTTTAGTATCTCCTGTAAAATTACATATATTGCAATTGTTTTATTGTTCACTGTGGTGGCATAATCCATAAATAAACGGAATTAAATTTTTTTACAATAAAAATAATAGCTTTAAATGATTTTACAAGTTATTTTAAGAATTAATTGAATCGACCATTATTAGTTGTCTATTTTTTACTTGAAATTGATTGATACATAATTCATTATTGAGCCAAGAATTAACACTTAGCAAATTGAGTTTATTTTTAGTTGCAGTTAAAGGAAAGAAAATGTTTAAAACTGGTGAGAATACATAGGAATTACTTAACATACTCCAGAAAAAAATTTGCTACTTAGTTAAATTGCTTAGTAATACTTATGAAGATATCTTTTCAGGTATTTCTTATAAACTGATAGGTGGTGCCGATGTGTTAAAAAAGGAACTCAAGCAATGCTATAATTTAGAGTCAATTCACGATTCATTAGTATAATTCATGAATTTATTAATACAATTCATGATGAACAATTTTATGATCATACAAGAATTACAGTAAACTATTGAAATATGTGATAAAAAGTGTCAATATTTTGGTGAGAACCAAACTTGATTCAGGAAATAATTCTCATCTGTAAACTATTGTTTTTCCATCAGAACTATTGTTTTTATTAAAGATATTACGGAATTGGTCAAAGAAGCTGGAACATATATACTTAAAATATTACATAATTTCAATGGTAGTTTTTTTAATAGAAGGTCTCCATCTTACTAAAACATTTTACATCTTCATCTCATAAATATGTTTTAAAAATTACATATTCTGATCTAAGTATGTTCTTGGATAATTTGTTATTTTAATATCTATTATAATAGAATTAATATTATTAGGTTTAAACCATGGACCTGTAATAGCTGGTGTTGTGGGAGCACAGAAACCTCAATATGACATCTGGGGGAACACAGTTAATGTAGCATCTCGAATGGATTCATGTGGTGTGATTGGAAGAATACAAGTAATTAAGAATTTAAGTTATTGTAATTATAAATTATATTTAAGATTGTATAATGGTCAAAATATTATATTTTATTTTATAAGGTTTAATTTTGATTCATTATATGCCTTCCATACATATTTCCTTATAAAATAGACAAATTAACCAAAATTTAAAGCTCATAATGCAAATCATTTAATTTACAAAATCATCACTATTTAACCCTCCTAGATCTGGGCAGTAATTTTACATATTATGCATTATGTTTATGTCTGTTCTAGCAATATTGTACAAAAATTATTTCAAGTTTTCAAAAATAAGGGAAAATTTTCTGAGAATCGTGAACCCAGTAAAAACACCCACTGAATGAAGGCTTTATTAAACCAATTCATTGATTGACTTTCAATAATTCAATCCAATTCATTGACTTTAATTTTGTGCGTAATAAAGCCAATAACCAAAATTAACAGTTCTTTTTACACAAGAAAAGATTATTTAAAATTTCTTAAATGTAATTTATTCTTTGTAATTATTAATAGCTAACTAAAACATTTCAGGTTACTGAAGATACAGCTAAGATTTTAATGAATGCAGGCTATGAGTGCGAATGTAGAGGACTAACTTTTGTTAAAGGAAAAGGAACATTAATGACCTATTTTGTCAAGACTATATTCGATGAAAAATAAAGAGTTTATTTAATACTCTTCAGAAATTTAATGTGTCTTACAACACTAAACATTATTATTACCAAAGGTCTTAGAATATCTTTAATTTGTTCTGAATAGGCATTTTTGTGAATTAACCCTTTAATGCTGTAGACTCAATTGCAAAACATTCCGAAATAGTAACTGTAAAAGACATTACAGGTAAAATTTTTAAGGGAATTACAAATAATATGAACATTTAATTACTTTTTTATAAAATACTTCTGTTTTTCGTTTATAATAAAAAACTTTTCAGTAAAGTTAAAAATAGTGTCCAGATTTTTTGAACTTCAACTAGAATGCTCTTCATATCATAGTTAGTAAGGTTGAAAATATTCTGGAACTTAATTTTTATAAATAATACGGGCTTCAGTGCTTTTGTTTCCAACTAATTTTAAGTTTTTATTTATTTTAGAAAAAACTTTTTAAGTAAATACATTAATTCCAGTTACATTTTTTTCTACAAGAAATATTTTTAGTGATTCAATCGGAAATTCTATGAATATTATCATGATATGGATTTATCCTGGCAGTACTTCTATATTAATACTATCACAGCACTGTCCGTTTCTCATCCTATCTCCTTGTTGACTATAAAAATGAATTTATTGAGTACATTTATCCCTGCCATTTTCTTTTCAGTAATCTTTGTTGTGGTCCTCTTAATGGTTTATTAATCTAGGATTACTAAAAGAAAAACTCATAATCAGTTGTTATCTGATTAAGATGAACAAATTGTTCTTTTAATAATTACCTTCTTAATAAATAATTGGTCTGATGATGTCTCCAGTATTTACAACATTAAAGAATACTACCAATAGCCATCTGCAAGATTTTCTAGCTATCAAATATAATAATAAAATTTCATCAACCACTTCCACTTCCTGTTTGTTGGAATATTGAATGGGATACTTTCAGTCTTTGTCAACTTTTCGTTATCATAAATTTATTTGTTTCTGTACAAGATTGAAGAAACCAAAACCTGAGCCAAAAGAACAGCACAGTGTAGTACTTAATTACAATAGAAAGTAAGCAGTAAGTGCCTCAAGAATTCAGGTTTAGAAATAAACTTTCACCTTCTTTAACAGTATGAGTCTCTGGTCAGAACAGCCTCAGAGAGCATGAATCTTGAAGAAGGTTAAACTCCTCAAGAGCTCAAATTCTATCATTACTTTGCTAAGAGTAAAATATTTCTTAGCTTGAATGAAAATCTAACATAACAAAATTTCTCATGAACAATATTTTCTCACTTCACTAAATAAATAATACTTTTAAAGTTAAAAACATTGATTGTGAATAGATTCTTTTCTGTATGAAAAAAAATAGTTAATCCAAGACACTTTATATAAAACTGGACTAAAACAAAAACCTTGGATCAAGTCCTCTATCCTTGCCTTGTAGCTAATGGTAAATAATTGAGGTTACAAGATCTTTATCTATAAAGCCATAATCTAACAAACCTCCTGTTAAAAAGTTAGTTATATAGTTTTACGTTTATTTATTTTTTATCAATGGCATTAAGCTCAGAGTAAATAGTTTGCATAATAATAGTAATGGGGTCCATGGACATTACAATTTTTGTTTAGAAATTATTTATAAAGATTCGTAGAATATTCCTGTGGCTGCATAGTTGGAAGCTTTGAAGGGTTAAAATGCCTTTATCATAGATGTATTTATATTTTTCTTATAGTGATTTTTTAATTGTAAATATACTGGGAATGGATTGTTATTATAAAAAATAGTTTCAAGAATTGTACATTTTAAGATATTTATAATTGTACTTAAGAAATAAATATATCAAATTATTTCTGTATGTTTTTACTTTCCCATCTTTTACTGTTTACTAATATTAAATGATTTTAAATTACATGGAAAGCCTTAGATGATAAATTGCCTGAGACAGAAATGAATAGATGAATGACCAAGGCTGTTCACTAAGATATACAATAAAACTAGCAAAAGAACAATCAGCCATTCTTTCATGTATGAAGAATTATTTTTATAAATGCAAAAAGATTATAATTATATTTTTTCATAACAAATAAAATATTTATTCAGAGAGAGGTTATCTAAATATTTTTAATAACAAATACTCAACAAATTATACAATTGTTTTATTAGCCTGAACAAAAATAAATAGGAAAAAAGAATTGAACCTAACGGTAACCTGGAATAAGATTTCGGATGCCTCTTTTTGACATTGGCCCTCTATGCGGGTATTCCATAGTACCTTCATATCCTCTCAATTGTTATTTGGTCTATCCTTCTAAATCCCACTTCTGAAATACTTCATTTCAGTGGCTATAACTTTATGCAGGTCTTTCTGTTGAACATTCAACTTTCACTGCCAAAATAAAGGGTAGATAGGTAAACAGCTTCAAGCTTGAGCAGTTAGACATTGTTTTCCATCTCCTTTTTTTTCCAACAGTGTTGTGGAGCAGGCTATTTATATTAAATGAGCTGACTATTTGCTTTTTTCATTCAGTTTAAAATCTCTTGGCCAATTCTTCCTTTTCAGCTGAATACTGTTCTGAAATACTATACTCATTGGTTTTTTCAAGTATTTCTCCCTTGTTATTAATTATTCTTCCTCGGGGCCTGTATGCATTGCCTTATGTCTCCTTGCATTCAGTTTCATATCCTTTCTTTCTTATATGTTTCACCATGACATCTCGCAGGAGGAAGTTGAAAGGAACCCCTCCTGCTAAGACATGCACCACCACATGAGACACATCTAGTATGCTCTATTGGCTTGCAGCAGAGCTCTCTGAGCTGAGAATTTAATCAATGAGTAGTCTCCTTTATTCTTAGTAGGCCATCAAACATATGATGAGCAGAAGCAGGTAGAAGTACAGTGATATCTAATAGTGAAAGATAGGAGCCAATACCTATTTATTTATTTCTATTTCTGCCTTGCATTGAAACAGGATTAAGCAGCAATGATATAACACTGC
The DNA here is from genome assembly GCF_000696795.3 of Halyomorpha halys. NCBI lineage: Eukaryota > Metazoa > Arthropoda > Insecta > Hemiptera > Pentatomidae > Halyomorpha > Halyomorpha halys. The sequence continues at coordinate 107,802 of NW_027108461.1, forward strand.
TCCCCACTTAACAAGATTTATTGTCCATTTTAAACCTTAATTATTTAACATTCCAGAGCAGTATCTTCTGGTAGTCTTCCCAAGACTAGTCCTCCTTTAGGCTCCAAGACTGTAATATGCTTGACCCACAGCCATTTTCCAAATGAATTTCTCAGGACCACAAGACATTCTTCTTTCTCACTAACTGAGAAAACTACTCAATCAGGATATGTTAAAGCAGTTCTCATTAATATAGTTCCCTGAATGCTCAGAAGTGCGGTTTGTGATCACATCCTCAATGGTCTCTGGAACACCTTAACTAATGACCCATTAGGGGTATATTGCTGGTGCTTGTTATAGCCAAGGCTAGAACTGAAATAATCCCTATACCTCTTGAGGACTAGTTTGCATACAGAAAAGATTGAAGGTAAGGAAGTATTTTCTTGGGATAATCACCCACCATTCATGGGTTACCTTGGTATACCAGTTGGGGATGTCAACAATCCTCAATAATAGATTTTTCGGATGACCTGTTGAGTCGAGTGAATAAAATAATTAACTAGTGCATCTTGTTTTTTCAGTCATGTAGGAATATGACTAATGTAATGTCAATCAAAATCTTAATTTTGAAAATTAGTCTTAGAAATGGATCTTTAACTCTAAAGACCAGTATAAAGTAGCATTAGTTCCCATTTTTGGAAGCAAAACAAATAAATTGTGCTAAGTTGATTGCCACTCTTAACCTGTTACAGAAATAGGCCTTTCTCTTGAGAATTATGGTAAAAATAGCTTAAAATTTTGTTTCACATCAAATAAAGCGTAAATTAATTTGTCAATGAATTCTTGTGTAAAATGTTTGAAAAACATTACTTGTAAAGGACAGTGTGGACTTGAATCCTACCTGTGTCAGTCAATATTTGTTTTTCAGAGGGCCCTGGAAATAAATATTTATATTCCTACTTAGGTCTCCAGTGAAAGACTAAAGCCAAAAATAAAAAAAAACATTTTATCCCACTTTGCAGGGTTAAATGAGAACAAGATGCAAACATTGTAGAGTATGGAAAGACTATAAAAATATACATAGGTCTTTGTAAACAAATTATATGAAATGAATATATGATTATGAATGTATGAGTGTGTATATATATATATAAGAACATAAATAAATCACATTTATTCACTGAATACATTCATATTTATTTATATAAATAATTGTATCTTATTATCCTTCAATGTCAACAAATGTTTAGTTATTTTTGTATCTTTTTAGCCCTGATGAAGCTCTACAAATCATTGGCAAATAAATAGTTGGTAACTATTTTTTATTTCCTTTTGACCGCTACCCCCTCCCTCTTCTTCATACTTGTATTATTTTAGTTTACTTTTTAAAATAATTTTTTATACAACTTTCTAAGGATTCTTGGTCTTATTGTACTTTAATTCATCTTGTTCTCATTAAGACAAGATAAAGCCATGCAATTAATTAAATTTTAACATTTTTACAATGATATGAAATTCTAGTTCTTAATTTTCTTTCTAAGAAAACATGCATATATAACTTTGTTCACAATATATTTCATATACAATGGTTTACTACTCAAGTTAATTGCGTTTTATTTATCTTCTTATTTTGTTTTTAAATTCTATTGTGGTTGTTTCTTGATTTATTTTTATCCCTGTTGAATGCTTGCAATTTAGGCCAAAACAGCAATAAATAAAAAATAAGTTTAACTTATTAGTGCCTCTTCTCTCTATGGATCACACCCTCCTTCCTCCAACTTATTCCTTATATTAATCTATAAACAACTAAATTCACAATATTGTATACACATGAATATAAATAATCATATATTTCTCCAGCATTAAGCAGTGGACTGTCAAAACTTTTAGTTTATTTTTTAAATAGGTAAGTGAAAGTACAACTGAAAATAAATCTTTTTATTTATTACTTCAAAATTAACATTATTTCATATAAAGAAAATACAGTATCTCAGTGAATTATATTTTCACATTCAATTTTAAAAGAAAAACATTAATATTACAAATGAAATATAACTTTGGTTTTGGGCCAAAACATAAAATAATTGATTATAAAATCCATTTGAACCAAAACCGCAAACCAGGAGTTCAGCACATATTTTAAGGTCACTAAACAAAGTGGGAAAAAATTTCAAATATATTAAGGTAAGTCAGGATAAGTGCATAGCAGTAATATGATAACATGATGTAAATAGGATGGATTTATCGCACTTTACCATAGATGTAAGCTTTCCCAATAAAAAAATTATATAAATCTCCATTTATGTACATGACTTGAATATCCACTTATCCCAACTCACCTTAATAATTTTTAAAAAATTCACATTTCATTATTAGGTTGGGAAAGAACTGAATCTTGTAAAGAAATATTGAGGGAAAACTTGAGTAAATTTTCAGTAGGCTAATTTAACTAAAATTATGTTGGAAAATCTTACCATACAAAGTGTACTTTAGTCCCATGCTTACGGCTTTAATACTTGAGAGGAATGTTTACTAACCCACTTCGAGCTTAATGAAAGAAAATATACTTAGATAGAATTTTACAAAATTATTATTTATATCACAAAATTTTAAAGGATAAACTTTAAAAAAAAAACAAACATAAAATTAAAACTTAACATGAAATATCAACATAACTTGTTACCATTGCAAGGAGTTTTACACAAAAAAAAAAAAAATTAATTCTTCTAACTTAAAAGAAAAAAGAAATCTTCGAGAAGATTAAAACAAAAGAAGTTAAAAGATTAACATTTTTTCTTTCTAAAGTAAAAAAAAATATTATATTAGACAAATAAAAACAAATTTGTGATATTGTATATAATATTATTTATAAATAAATAATTAAATACATAAAGAAATATGGACTTTGATTTATAACTGCATTGCATAGTACTGGATATACAAAACAGAAGCAGAAGGAATGTTACAATATTTGGTATATTAAAGCAATACCACCAACACATTTGACTTACTGCTCTTCTTATGGCCCACCTCACAAAGGCATTAACTCATTTTCTGCCTCTCTTAATTGCTTTATCTGTTTCTAAACAACACTATCAAGTAAAGCACAAAGAGAAAAAATATATTAAGACCAATCCACTAGAGATAGTCCGTATACCAGCTCTTTTTAACAAATAGCTGATAATGTATGCACCTAGTGAATTAATTTCTTCATGGAAGAAATAAGTTAAGTTACACTTAAATTTTAAATAAAATCCCATCAGTCAACATGGGCAACTGTTTCATTAATTTCAATAGGGTTCTCAAGGTTGTTTGAATTATAGCTTATGTATCTAGTATATTTGACATTTTCAAATTCAATATTAGTATTTATTACAATATGGTTATCATTTATTATTTCTGTTTGACTTTTGGGTTCAGGTTCATTGATTGATCCATCATTGAAATCTATTAGTTCATCAAGACGTAACACTATCCTTTTGTCTTTTATCCTTTCAGCAGGAGGCTTTACCTTCTTTCTTTTTAACATAATCCTCTGATTTTTTCTTAATGATTGACTACTAGTGTTTTTCTCTTCATTAACATTTTTAGTAATTGGAGTTTCTAAATCTCTTTCAAAGTCAGAATCACTTTCCACATATTCTCTCAATTTTTTTCTTTTTCTTTTAGTTGTTTCAGATTCCTTTATATTGCTTACATCACTAGATTCTGAGTTTGATAACTTATTATTACCTTCAAGGGCAGATGAATTATTTTCGTCATTTAAACCCAGAACTTCAGACATTCTTGATAATATCTCTAGATCTACTTTCTTTTTCTTTTTACCAAATTCTTCATCAGAGATAGAATCATCTGACTCATCACCATCTTTTTTCTTTGATGATTTGCCAGCTACTACCATTGACAAGGATTTTTTTCTTCCTTTCGAACGTTTCTCAGTTTCAGCAAAACCACGTCCATAAGTTTTAATCGTATCTTTGTACACTGAATCAATTTCAAGTTCACGAACAACATTGGTTAAATCAAATTCTGAATGACGGCTCAGAACTTTATTGATAAGGGATCCATGTAATTTTTCTTCTTTTTTAAATTTGCTTTTCAAATTTTTTCTTGATCGATCAGGAAAAATGGATTGCATAGTTTCAAAATCACAGCCTAATGAATTGAGAGCCTTATAAAATTTGATAGTATCAACATGTGACCAACCACAACGATTAGGATTTTTAACAGGTTTCCTTTTTTTTAATTCACTGTCAATAACTGTTTCAAAGTTACAACTATCTAAATTATTAGATGTTTTTATAACCAAGCTTTCTTGGGCTACTATCACTTTCCCATCAGCAGAAATTTTTAACTGTGGAACAGGTAAGACATCATCAATATTTTCATTGGTTTCCTCACAGTTATTTTCATTTATCTCATTTTCTGGTAACACATCACTATTCTTCTCTTCCACTTTTTCTGTATTTGGAGAACTGTTTAAAGAGTTGAGAAGCTTTTTGTCAGAAGACTGGGGCATTGGATTGGTTGAAGGATTGTAAAAAATTAAATCCATCATTGTAAGTTTCGAAGCATCTGGTTCTTGTTGTTTACCAAATTTTTTCAAAAATTGTTCTTTAGCTAAGGAGCCCATTTTACTATATGATGATGTAGTAAATTTTTCTGGTCTTCTGATTTTCCCTAACGCAGCCACATTAGGTTTAAAATTAGGTCTTTGATGAGTACTAACTTTACTAGGACTAGTTTCAATATTTTTACCTTCAAATTTCTTTCTTTTTGTAGTTTTTGAACCATAATTACTTTTAGAAGATATGGGCAGTTTATTATTTCTTGAGGATTGTAAATTTTCTTTATTAACAATTTTGGAAACTTTTACAGGGCATGTATCATCCACTACACATTCCAAACTTCTACTTTTTTCTGACCTTTTATTGTCAATATTTTTTTCTATAGAGTCATTCAAAGCAGTTTTATTTCCATCATTTGGCAACACTTCTTGAAAATCTTTATCAACTATGTTTTGTCGGTCATGATTTTGCAAACTTACTTGCTGACTGCCAAGTGAAGATATTTTGTTCAGAATATCATAATTTATCAGTGATTTCCCTTTCCTGTTGGAATCACTCAAGATTGAAGAATCAACATTATCTTCTGAATCCGAACCACTTGGTATTTCTGACTCCTCAACCAATGTTTGTAGAGGTTGAGAAGCAGGTACAGTTGTGTTTGATACACGAAGGTTATCAACTAAGACATCTGAACTACCAATACTTGGTATAGGGCCATTCTCATGTATGTCAGCTTTTGGAGCAATAGGTACTGTATTGCTATGATTTATTGAAACTGACCCAGTACTGATGTCTTCAGAAGTATCAGCAGTCTTAGGAACACTTTTACAGACAGTACTAGCTTCAGAGTCATTGACGGATACAGTTGCACTATCTCTCAATCCAGTTAAATCTTCATTAGTTTTATTTTCTGCTTCAACTACTGTTGGATTGCAATCACTTGATACATTATTTTTTGTGTTACATGCAACCTTAATACTTGGTCTGCTATTATCATCAGTCTTATTTTTGGGAGCTGTGTTAAGTTGTAACTTTGGCTTGAATTTCAGTTGTCTCAGAGACATTTTTTCGGGTACCTTAAATGTTTAAATCAATGGCAGTAAAATGACAGAAGCAGAAGGCTCCTCTCCTCATACACACCATAAAAGTCTAGAATTACGGGCCTGTAACCCAGGGTTTCAACTTGTCACATCACATACAGATAATTTTTTTTTCTATTGTTTACTTTTATCCAGTCCTGTAGCTTGTCAAACATTCTAAACTGTTAAAGAAACCACCACGCACTATGACATTCATGCAATTTGATTTGTTATAAATAAAGTAATTAAATTCACTGGAAACAATAGACACAAACACTCTAAGCATAGCTCTCATCAGTTGAACACAAAAGAATATGAAGGACAGGTTATAACCAGCACGAGGTAAATTGATAGAAGGCGGTATCGATGTTAATCTGCTATTTGAATACATAGAGCTCTTTTCAGTTCTGTGAGGATAAACAATACGTAAACATATCGTCATAAGAGTTAGTTATTATAATTATGTTTTTGCGTCTTAGATAATTTTTAATTATATATATTTTTTCATATATTAGATAAATTTTTAAAACTGAAAAAAAAAAATTCTTTCATCCAAATCAAAGCTTAGATTTTTTGTGCAAAGATATGCTCTACTACTTCCAAATATTACCACAATCAGATCAGAAAAAATAGTGAATGTTTAGACGTTTTTATATTGTAGGTAATAACTTTTAAACGAAGGGATAACATATAATTTAAATTTCTTAAAACAAAATATTTATTTATGGAGTATATCTGGTTGTTTTAAGTTTCTTACTTGAAGTATAAGGAGTATTGATATTTTTTTTTCTCTCTTGTTGTTTACATTTTCACCTGTCTAATACAAATTTTACATCAGCAGATTGCCTGAATATTTTAGTTTAAAATAAAAATAAATAAATAACAGTTACCAAGCACTACTCCAACATGGTTGAGTGGCATACTCACATATGCGAAATGCCCTACTATTGTATATCATCACTTATTTAACTGGGCATGAATAAAAAGCTGTCGACTTTGTCCCAGTACACTCGCTGAAGAGATGGAAATATCCCGAACGAATCCTTTTCAGTATAGATCGAGGCCCTAACTCTAACAAATATCAATCACTTTATATTTTCATACTACAACAGATAACTACGGTTTACCGTTTTCTTATTTTTTATAAGGTTGGTTCTTAAAATAAATGTCAGTTGTAGTGAAACAGGAGTATTCCATCATAAAGGGTCTGTCCTAATTTTATGTTTCTATTATATTCTTCTAATCTCTGTGTGCAAAATCCCCTGTGACAAAAATAGTTTTAGTTAAAACTTCTCTGTGAATTCAGACATGTTCTTAGTATGATTAAATACTGTAAAATTAAAAGATAGTAGTACAATACTTTCAGGAATGAATTCATAATTATTTCAAATGCAATTAGTAAATGAACAATATATTCGAAAGGCCCTTATTACCCCGCGTCTATTGATATTTTCAGTTTGTTTTTTTCGTACCCTCCTGACGAAATAAATTATTGAATACATACATATAGGAGGTAGTTTTTTTGCAACTGTTGTAGTTTTTTTTTGTAGGAGGTAGTTCAGTTTTTTGAATCTCCAGAAAGGTATTTCAAACAACCGAAGTGGTATCTGTGTACGAGAAACAGAGCCTAAATTCGGTAAAACTGTTTTTTGTCGCCTAACAATTGCCACAAATCGGCTTTCAAGGTGAAAGGGTAATTTTTAAGTTACTTAGACACCACCCTTAGATGGAATGGCGAGTGCTCCCGTAAGCAAACGGATACGACCGAAATCTACCCAGATCTTAACTGATTAGAAATAGGACAAGGATTGAATTAATTTATCAATATTTTTTAGTTGAGAGTTATTTGAAATCATATATAAATGTCATAGCATGTCCTCCAATTCCTCAAATCTTCTATTCTCTTATAAGAAAAATCATCTTCAAATTCAAACTTTGAGTAATGAAATTTTTAATTTTTAGTAGCTTTTGGTTGTCTCACGTTAAAAATAATTGTTATGTGGCTTTTAAGTCTTTCTCTCATCTAAGTAGCAAGGCTTCAACTGTCAAGGAAGTAATTTTTTTTTCTCTGTTTTTTAGATAAGAATTAAGCCTTTGTTTTCATTAGGTTTTTTCTCATAATATTTTTAAATTGTAATACTAATATATTGATTTTTATGAAAAATTGAGTTTTGGATCCCAAAAAAGGTATTTTGATTTGTATTCCTTCCTAGGATGGAGTCTAAAACGTAAGCCCAGAGATCAAGACCCATTTACAAAACTAAATTTCAATAAAGTTGAGTTTCTGATTTAACGATTTCTTTTTTATTGGTGCAAGTGTAGTGACTCTTTTGATTTGAGACACACTTAGGTGCAATTTTTTTTTCAATACTGTACATTTAGCTCACCTTGGGTTTGTATTGTATTAGCTATCATGTATTGGATGAAAACTATGAACTGATAACAAATTAAAAATGATTAAAAGTAGATTAAAAATAAAAATTATTACAACCGTTACTGTACGTATTTACATATTTGGTAGCTAATTAGATTGTACAGGTTTCTAATTTTCACTTTTAAAAATAATTAAATTTTTTTATTATAATAATCAGTTGAGGTTATTATTTTGAAATTGGCATAAATTCATTTATGTTCGAATTGAGAAATTGAAGGGTTTGAGTTAGATTAAATATAAATCTGGGTAACAGATGACATTAAAGAAAAACGTTTTTGGACTTCTAAGGGTGTCAAATTCATCATCCTAATGATAAGCATCATATGTAACATTATTTAAGTAATAATATATATATTAATGGGTATGAATCGAGTTACACCATTTTCAAAATCAATGAATGGTTTTTTCAATTCTTTTAAAAGCACAAGGGTAAATAAAGGAAAAGTAAATTTCCCTTGGAGTAAAAATAAGTGTACACTTTTATGTTAGATAATAAGAAAAATATTCAACTTTTATACTTTTTAAAATAATGTTTACATTAAAATTAATACTTTTTTTATTATTAATTATTGACTATAGTGTGCTATATAATGTAACTCATTCATTATTAAGTTCATATATTTCAGGTTTGCGAGTGGTTTTATTGTATGGAGGTACCTACTCGATATCAAAGTTTTTCAGTTTTCCACATTGCAGTATACTCAATGTTTTGAATTCACTGGACACTTGCTAATCTGAACCTTGAAAATAGGGACCATTCCATAGTCCGTACCAACGCTTTAAAAAATTTGAAGGTTAGATTTTATTTATGTATTTAGAATAAATGTACATGCATACAATAAGTCTGAATTAGGAATTCTTTACAAACTGAGGCTTAAATAATCTAGTTAAAAATACAACTCCTTTTGCTAAAAATTAAATCCAAGCTATGTATTAAAATTTGGAAGCATATGTATTTTTTTAAATTTCTTTATCGGCGGATATAATTAAACCTTTCATTAAATTAATCTTCTGTGAGAAATTTTATTGTTAATACAATGATAGTTTACGCCATTGAAAAACGATTAACAATGAGTGATAAGAAAATACATATTTATGAACCGACTAAAATTTAAAATGAATTTATTGAAACTGTGAAAACAAATAAAAATACTTGGCAATTGAAACACCTTTCATGACTCCGATGATAGTGAAATTTGAAATTCAATTGCTTGTAACCAATTCATATCACATTGGCAATTAAACTGCTACTTTGAAAATTAAACTTAAAGCTGTGCTTTCATAAAATTTATTGCCTAATATTTTTCATGTCCACTCATATCCTCACAATGGGACTTACGCCACTTCCAAAATAAACTTTTTCATCACTTCATTAACCAGCAAATTTTCGTCTTACGAAATCTTAATGATCGTAAAAATATAATAGTAACAATGTGCTCCAGAATGAAAAGATCATGTAAAAATTTAATCATCATTAATAGCTAACATTAACAGAATATGAATATGGCAAATGAAAAGTTGTCCGAACAACTATAAATCAATTTATTTTAGCAAATATCATGAAAACTGTTACTCTTACGAATATAAACATTTACTGAATATAAACATAGTTTAATTGAGCTATAAACTACTTTATAGCTCATTAAAGTAGCTTTAATTTGGGTACTAATAGACATCTGTACGTCAAATGGTTTTTGAGATATAGATTTCTCAAAATAAATTCACTAACTACTGATCTTTTAGTACGTCCCATTTTTTATGGAATGTTGCTTTTGTAAAAAGCTATATCTCGAAAACTATTTAACGTAAAACTCTATTAGGGCTCATATTTTAGCAAATTTGTTCTTTAAATGACGTCCTCTTAGGTTTTTTTGTGTTGTTCTTACTTTTTAAGTATAGGGCTCCGAATGAAAATAATTTTATTTTATTTTTTTGAAACAGCCACCATTTTGTATTCCCCCTACCTATACTTGATAGACTCATCAATTTTGACTATTAATTATACATAGTTTTCATTAAAGTAATCAAAAATTGGGGTGAGATAACTGCCTTTTTTCTCCTCTTGGTCTCTTGTACTATCATGGGTGTAATAAAATTGGAGTTAGGTCATTGATCTCCTAATCCAACACTTCCTGAACTTTCTCTACTTAATGCAACACACAGAGGAAACGGCTCTTACCGGTTTAGCATGTCCACTGCCGGTAGCATGCCGCTGGTAAAAGTGTTCAAGTGGGTGTAGTGGGGACCTAGCTTGGAGTGTACGGTTAGTTCAGTACAGTCCTGACGATGGATGGCCTCGTGTCGTACCTTGTGCTCTACAGCATCACCGTCGTCTCCTTCTTGGAGGTCATCCTTCTGGCGTTCGCACCCTTCGTCTTTGACATCGACAGGTCCATCTATGAAGGTTACATCGCAGTCGGAGTCGCCTAATACCTCGAGGCAGAAGCGCAGAACAGTGGACATGGAGTACGAATTTCCTATCTTCTCAGGTTTAGTGTGAGGTTTGATTGTGGTTTAGTTAATGACGTTTTTCATGAACCAGCAGTAAATATATGTAGTTGTTAATTAGATTTAATTCCTTTGTGAAAGTAATGGGACTCTGCAGGGTTATCTTTTTAAAAATGTTTTTCTTTACAACCTTATCTATTTATTGTCTATAGCACTAAGCCGAATTTACTTCTAATTATTCGTAACTAGAGAGTTAGAAAAAAAATAACATTTTTCCCCTGCTTATAAAAATTAAAACTATTTAAAAAATCAAAGTGTGTAAAACTTTAATCAAAGTAATTGTTAATTAAATTTTGTTAATAGTTCTTTGACGAAAATTATGTGTTTATATTAGTAAATAGAAGGGGTGGATCAAGATAGAAGGCCCTAAAAAATTCAAAATTTCGCCAATCCTCGTTAATGAAAATTCAAAAACTAAGAGAAAGCAATAGATTAGATAAATTAGATCATTGTTTGATTATTTTATGAAGGTATTTTGGAACCATTGCGGTCATTTCCAAAATTTCTAAGTAATCGAGGACCCTTCAGGGTTCTTGCGTCCTAAGGGTCCGCTTAATGCGCCCTTGTTTAACAGTTCAAAATTTCTTTCTTGTTTCAATGAATATGAATTTCTTTCCTTTGTCAATCAAGCTGAGGTCATGAGATAAAAATTTTATTTTTTGTGTATAAACAGAAAAAAATGTTTCAGATTTTTAACCGATTTGTATTTGAAAATCAAACTGTGATAAAATAATGTAAATGTGAAACTAGTATAGACAATATAACTGTGTTTTAAATCAGTAAATTCTTATCAGTAGATACGAGTGTGGAAAAAAAAACAAAAAAGAAAAATTGCTGCTTCGCTTCCGAATAAGTCAACATACTACTCTGATCTACTGATTTTGAAAACTACATTACATTGTTTACAAATTAAGTTTAGTGAGCAATTATCTTTTTAGGATTTTATAAAGAAAGCTGTCGTTGTACGACAAGTTTTGAATTTGTGGTGTAAGTTACCGATTCTGTATATATTATTAAAGTCAATGTGATTTTTTTTTTTTTTTTTATGTTTGTATAACTTTTAGTTAGTATTTATATTTTTTTAGAATTTAATCTTGGAAATAAATATTTTTATATTAAAACAAAATCTGTTATTTTTTTGCTTAGTATAGACATTTTCTCTATATTAATAAATTATATCCCCAATTTATCGGAATTTAATTAAATTATTGGCTCATAAAAAATACTGGGAATGTTTTTTTCCCTTCATTACTAAAGGTAGACTTTTTAAAATTTCGTGATTTTTTTTTACGTTTATTTAACTTCTGAAACCAAACTAAATCAAATTTTATTGATGTAATATTTAGGTATTGTGTACACATGCAGTATTCAAGGTAAATGCTTTTCAATCATGGTTTAAAATATCCTTGTAGAGATGTTTATTACCATTGTCAATATAAATTTATTTTCAAGTCGGCCTTCCCTCATTTTATTTTATTTTATTTTTTTTTTGGTAGAGAAAGAGGAGTATTGAAAGCAAATTATGGAGAGTGTTATCTTCGATTAGTATTTATGAATTCCTGTTATTTACTAAAACGCTCAGCGTTCGAACAATAACCCGGCACAAAATGATGTTGCTAATATTTACATATTGTCAAAAGTGATATTTCATCACAGCTCTTAAATATTCTCAGAAGTGACTAGTTTCTTGTTATTATTTGATAGTTGACGCTGTGTGCTTACTAGGTTGTCTTGAAAGGAGGTATCGAACAGATAATTATTTATGCTGTTACATTAGCTGCGGATCAACCACACTCAGCCACTAAAAGGTGGGTATCCTTAATTAGGAGAAAACCTGGTCGTTGAGCGTGATTTTTACCATATTACCTCCTTGCACAACCGTTGGTCTTAATGTGGTAACAGTGCTTCCTTACAACGCACCGGTCATTGCACTATCATTGGTTCAAAAGTTATCAATTTTCTAAGAACGCCGTATTTGTCAACTGAGGCCGGAATGACTTCACATCATGCCGGACAATAGAGTCTATAAACTAGACCTGGGTGGGCACTGTTTAAATAATATATTTGTCGAATAAATTAACGAGTTCCTTAGGAAACAATGCTTATTCAATTAATGATTTTTGAATGAAATAACGTAAATCTATTAACTACCAGTATGTAAGATTATTTCTTGAAATAATTATTCTTTCAGTAATCATCCAATGAGATAAAGCAATAAATGTTATAAAATAATTACTTGATAGTTGCTATTTTAACATTTTCTTATTTTTTTAAAATATCATTTCACAAAAATATAGTTATTTTGGAAATAGTGTGAAACATATGAGTAGTCTATCATACTCTATATTACACAGAAAACGTTTAAAGTCATTGCAGGAAATGCCGTATCTCTGTCATACTATGGCTACACTATACGACTGTTAGCATTATGATATTATTTACGTTCGTGGCAATTGTCACACTAGATTTGGAGTGAAGTTGACAGTATTTGAAGGGGCAGTGAAGGCACTATTATGTCCAAATCTGTTTTCACGGCGAAACTTTATTGACAGGACAGCAATGTTGTGGCCACAGAAATGATAGTATTATCGCACAAGATTTGGTGTAGTAGTTGGCAGAGCATGGAATGGAGAATGGAGCATGAAGTATGGGCTCAAAACCTGTGTACACGGTACACTTTACTATCACGGCAGTAACTGTTATGAAATAAAATATTTGACAGTTGCCGTCATCGCATTTATTCTTTATTATTTAAATTAACTGTCTGTATTACTTCCGACTCTTACCTTAAAGTTAAAAGCTTAAAGTTTATATCTACTTTTTTAAATTTTATTATTCTACTTACATATTTAATTAATCACGAATACGTTTTTGTTTGTATTTTTTATATTACTTAGATTTTAAATAATTTCCAATTTTTATATGTATTTATTTAGTTGATTTTCATATATAAATTATTTTCTTCTTTCTCTCATAATTTTAATATTATTATATTTCCTGCATATTATTATATACAGTTTCAATAGTCTTATAATATAAAACAAAGCAGTTTTTTTAATAATACTTATTTGCCTATACTATCTTCTGTCTTCTTATGTATGTTGTTATTCTCTACTTCCATTTAATCATTATGGTTTTCATGTATTTTGTTCTTAGCCCTGATGAAGACCTGAAATTCTGGCAGAAACGTTGGCACTAATAAATACGTTTTTAATTTTTGTTTTCTTCAATGACCCCAACCCCAGTCATCTCCTCATATATAATCCACGGTCAAAAATTAACTCATTATTAATTAAATGCCATTGAAAAATATGTTTCTTCTGTCGTTTTTCATTTCGATCCTTATTAATCATGACAAGCTATAATTTCGAATTACCCTCACAATATTATTTATAATACTATTATATCTATACTAGCTAGCTATTCTTCTTAAAAATCAGTTAAAGCAATATATACTTAAAAACAAGAAACAATTACGTAAAAACAATTTCATTCTTAACCCGAAAAATAGGTTAAACGAAAATTGAACTTGGCCAAGAAAAAAGTCTACATAGTAAATTTCTTTAATAAATAATGTCTGTTCTTGTTTTGTTTTTTAGTCGCAAAGAAGATTTTAAAATGGCACTTTGAAGTTTCGACAGTTAAGATCAGAAAATAATCGATTTCTCTCCAATTTGCTTCCAATTAATGTATTTATATGAATTCCATACAATTAAAAGTTTATATCAGCCAACAACAGATATTTTTATCACGATCTCTTTTAAAAAACAGATTTAGTAACTATGATTTAAACGAGTTTCTCTGTAAATCATCAATTATAAGGTAGATATAGAAACAAGGTCATGATTCTTGCTTCATTATTAGTAGTGTTGGACTTAATAAAAAAAAGAACCCTTTCATTGATATTTTATCTTTTACAAATACTGGACTTTATGAATATCAATAATAAAAAAAGTGTTCATATGATTAATCACAACAACCGCTTCAGGCTCATAATATATTAAGAATATTGAATGGTGGAATTGGCAACATTGTTCCTGAAAGCGGACAGAGTTGTTAAAGGTGGTCATTAAATCTTCAAGAGAAATTTCAAATTGGGTTAAATTTGTAAAACTTCGCTCGTTTCAGTTTTCGGTATTATTTGTTATTTTATCAAGAAAGAAATTGAAGAGTTGTATCTGTAAGGCCTGTTTACTTTGTAATCCAGACAAAACTGATAAATTAGTGGATTGAGGTAATGAAAATTTTGATACTCCATGTTAAACTACTACTTTTGATAAGTCATATTCCTTTTTGATCAATATTTAAGCTAATGCCTAACTAAAAATGGATTAAATGTCTGTACTAGTAGTAAAATATTTGATACCTAAATAAAGTAAGTAGTTGCCAACTTAATGAGGTTACATAATTTAATTTATTAATCTATTTTTTATTACTCTAAGGTAAAAAAGTACAATTAAAAGATCATATCTTATGTTTAGTTCAATTCAAGTACATATTTGTACCAAAGAAGTGTGTTTTATTTTTTTATATTTAGTATAAATTAGTATTACCTAGAATTCTTTGCAAAATTTTTTTGGGTGGTTCAGTTTACTATCCATTACCTAGTTTAAATTAATTAAAAAAGTTTTACATTTTAAAATTTGTCGGAATTGTGAACCATAATATATTACTGGTTAATTCTTAAACATAAAATTCGATACATCCGGTTTTTACTTTACCAAGGACTCTCCTAATTTTCTTCTCCTTATTTGTCTTTATTAATGATCTTTTTTTTGAAATTCCATTGTATATGTATTATACAGTGTAATCCTTGATAATTTTAGATTAATCAACCATTGTGTTTTTTTAATATATATTTTATTTAGAAATAATTTTTTTAAAAATTATGTATTTGTAATTGGATATTTGTTTTTAAGCAATCAAATACGTTTCATTTATTTATTTATTTTTTTATTATAACTACTGCTGAGTAGTTATCTATATCTTGGATATTTCTTGATGCATATTCTGGTAATCTAGTGGTTTCTTCATATTGTTGCTTCTTTGGACTATCAGTAACCTGTCATTGTCCCCGCACTTTCCTCTTTGAAGTCTATGTTGTCCAAAATGTTATTTTTACCTTTAAATTAATATAAAATTCATCTTAAATTGGCCAAACTTCTTTATTTTGTAGTATTTAACATAAATTGCATAATGTTTATCAAAACCATTGGATATTTTTTCTGTTATTTGTTACTCTATGGTCTTGAGCAAACTGTAATTAAAATGGTAGAAATAACGAGAGTATTTTTTTTAAATACTGGAAGATATTACTTTTAATATCTAAATTGTTAAATTTTGTATGGCTAATTTACTTTTTTAGTTTCTAATTGTTAACAATCTTATTGAAGTTTTAAAATAATAACATAAAAAATTACACACTTAAAACTAAGTAATTTATGATGTCTGTTAATGAGTTTAAATTTTCCCTAAAGTGTTTTCAGTTATATGTTGTGAATTACATATATTTAATTTCTGCTTGTTGTCTAATTGATATGAGTTGAATTGGTTTTACTTTCGCAATATCTCTTTACATAGCAATTTTTTTTTTATCAGCTTGCTACTCGTTAAACTGGTTTTGATAAGATTGATCAGTATATAAGAATTATTCAGAGATAAGGTGTGTTAACAAATTTTTTGACTGGACGTATAAGCCTTTTTTCTCGAATCTCCAACAAAAATTTTCACATTGAGACTTTCTTGAATTTTATTTGTTGGTCTTTATTATTCATTTTCATCTTAGTTTAATAATTTATATATTTTGTGTATGATGTGTTGAACTTTTGAATATTGTAGTTTGAGACCACTAGTTTTTCTTGAAGATTCTCAAAATGTTTTGATTTATGGGACTTGAATGTTTAGGTCTTTGACGTTCTTTTTTCTTTTATTTTTCAGTGATAATTAATTTTTTTAATTTAAATTGTTTCTGTTTGATTGGTAGTATATCAAACATTCTGCTTTATTTTCTCATGTGACATTCTAATCTATAATTGGTGTTTCCACACATTATTTTTGTAGAATATATCATTTACATTAAGTTAATTTTTCAAATAACTAAAATAATATACTCTTTTTATATAAAGCACTGAAACCATGAAAACTTCAGTACTACATTTATTTATAATTATGAATAAATATGGATTAATAACTAATTAGAGCCATTCTTAATAAAAATTTAAAAATTCCAATAACATAACATTACACACTACTAACTACACTAACTACATAATTACACCTATTTTATATAAGAAATATAAATTAAACATAAAAAATGAAAATAAAATATGGCCTACAATATCTATTGATTTACATTTTTTCACATCATATTTTTTCAGAAGCAAGCATCTAAGTTTTTCTCTATTAATTTGATGGTACATGATGGCTATTTCTATATTTATAGAATTAACTACATCTAAAGCACCTCAATAGCGCAACATTGATAAAATCGCAATAATTAATTGAATGACTGAAAATTCAGTTTTCAAAGCGTATTATTTATTCATCCATTGTAATTGATTCTGAAGAGTAAATATAAATGTTTTAATAGGATGCCTGGCAGCAATTCATTTCC
The DNA here is from genome assembly GCF_000696795.3 of Halyomorpha halys. Lineage (NCBI taxonomy): Eukaryota > Metazoa > Arthropoda > Insecta > Hemiptera > Pentatomidae > Halyomorpha > Halyomorpha halys. The sequence continues at coordinate 124,983 of NW_027108461.1, forward strand.
ATCATTTTTAAAAATTTACTCAGAATTTTTAGCTAACTTAATTAATTGCACAGTGAAGTTTATTTACATTGAAAAACATTACAAATAAACACCATTTGTAATTTTTCAATAACTAGGGTTGAAACATATCAGGTAAGTCATGATAATTCACTTTAAATGAATAGGAAATACATGCCCTTCTATCTAAGGTTGTTTGGTTTATTACTTAACTTAGAACGTTCTTGATAGTAATTTTCTATAATCATTATATCACCAACAATTTTAATAGATAACGATCTTACTAACCTTCTTTTTTTTTTCTATCTTATGTCACCTGCTGTAAGATACTAAAAAATTTCTATTGGTTTTTGAAATTTTCATTTATAATGTCACCAAATAAGATTTAGTATCATTTTGTTATCTAGTTTATGCTTTGATTTATTAAAGTAAAATTTAAATTAAGGTATAAATATTTTAATGGACACTAGATTAATTATAAATTTGATGAAAATATTGATGCAATTCTGCCTATAGCCAAGAATTTGTCAGGTTAGTAAGGTAGTAGTGGCTCAGTTTGCTTTTGTACTTTAAAATGTTATTATTTAATTCAATCCCACATAACTATTTCTAACAGTATATATATACTTTCTTGATTGTTAAAATTTAAAATTTAAATTTATTTGCACTTACAGGAGATATGGGTTTTGTTTCAGTTATTAATAAATCTTTAAAATACAATGTGTCTTCTCTATGATAGTCTCTGAGAATCATTTTTCTTACTGCCATGAGTTCAAAAAATGCTGAAAGCATTTGCTGATTTAATTCCACACTGCAATTATAAATAATTAAATAAATTCAAAAAATGAATTAGAACTTTTTACAAATGTCCTTTGAATAGTACTTATATTACATACACAATTGTTTTGACGAGTTTTATTCACTTATAAGCTTATGTCTAATTTTGGTCTTAGAGACCATTAATGGGCACTATCTATTTCAACTATACAAGGGTTATGCACTTAACTGTGCTGAGTTGCCTGGTTTCTCACTAATGTCTTTCTTGTAAAATGTTTAAAGAATTTTTTAAATATTTTTTTCAATTGCTATAAATATTATACACAACCTAAGTTGAGTGGGTATTGTCATTTTCAAGTACTTATAGTGTTAAGTATCTTAGCTGTAATTTATATACATATAGCTATTTATTATTTTTATATCAATTAAACCTTAAAATTAATTACAAGAATACTTAATAATTAATATTCTAAAGCATAGACATTTAAAATAAATACATAGCATCTAAAATTTTTAATATCACAAATTAAGGGCCAACATTTAACATTGTTACAACAATATATACATCAATTTCTTTATACATGACCAACTAAATATTTTACAGTAGATGTTTTTATAATTAAAAAATTTAATGTACTTAAAAGTGTAATCACTTTTGAGTGAATTCACTTTAAAATTAATAAAGCTACCAAAGCATTCAGTTGATACAAACTGTCAATGGAGTTTATCTTAAGTTAAACTGTTTGATATTAAATTTCTTAACAAGACTAAAAAAAGAGGCTGCTTTACAGCATCCCTTATTATGTAGTGTACATTAACTTATTTGATAAATAAGTAAATATACTTCTTCATGGTATAAAGTAATATCATTAGAAAATGTTATTATAAAAACAACTGTTAAATAAGCTGTATTAAACAAGCAATTGTTAATTATATACCAATAATTAATTGAATTACAAAATATAAAGCAGATTTTGTAAAAAAAATCAGTCATTCCTTGACCGTTTATTATGTACAATGCTTTATGCATATAATAATTCAGGAATTATTATTTTTAATTGGCAAATCCACACTTTTGAGTAAGACGAAGGTAGAAGACTAGGATATTTTTTTACTATAGCTAAATATATAATTTTATTAACTTTTTTTGTGAAAAAATATTATTTCAACAAACAAGAATGGAAAACGAAACGCCAAGAACACATTGGTTAGGGCTCAGTTAACCAAGTGATCTGGACAAATCTTTCCACCCTAGCAAACCAATATATTTTTATCTCCTTTACAATGTACAAATCATTAGCTCCTATATTTACAAAGATTACAATCATCAGTATTTCGCAATTGATCTATATATTATGTATTGTCATGTTATTTTTAATTAAGTACCTTATACCAAAAAGGGCCATTTAAAAGCACTAGTTATTTTGAACTAAGGGAACTAATTGAAGGGTCACTAGGTTGGGTACCCTGTACACAAAATATCCTATAAGGCGAATCCGAAAACCACTTCTTTGAGTTTGCTTTATTGATTGTTGTAGAAAGGTGTCTTTTCCCTATTTATTATTTTTTTTGCGTTTGATATTGTAAAAAATAATAACAAATCATAAAATAAATGTGTAATCATTTTAGTATCAGTTAAATTCAAAAAATAATTTGGAGGTTTTGGATACGTATAAGGTATACTACAAAGGCATACCTATAAGGATATGATTGTCCTAGGCCTTTCTAAGTCATATGAAAATCTCCTTTTAAAAGCCTGGTAAATGTCTTTTTGAACTGGTGGTTAGCCAAAGCATAGCAAAATGGATTCATAGGGCTGTTAGCATAACAAAGAAAATATGAAAACATGAAAAGATGTTCATTAGTACATGGTGGTTGAGCACAAAATCCTTCTACTAAAGCTAGAATGTGATAAGGTGTCCAACAAGCAACAAAAGCTCCTAAAATAAAAGATATCGTCCTAAAAGCTTTCCTTGCTCTATTTTCAGATTTGGATTTTTGTCTTCCTAATTGACCACTACGCCCCTTAGCTTTCAGGCGTTTCCCTATTGTTTTAACAAAATCTCTTCTTGAACCTTCTTTTCTTTCTGATCCACCTTTTATTGATTCTTTCTTAGGATCTGGTGTAGATGGTAAGGTTGTGATTGCTTGCACAGTTGCTACAGAGATAGATGTAGTAGAATATATTGTAGCAGGTGTGCCAACTTTATCAGTCAATTCTGTTTCTACTACTCCTTCAACAATGGTTGTCACAAGTTTGTTATCTTCGGTACTAATACTTACTTCTGTGTTGACTTTAGCTATTGGTGGAGGAGTGGTTTTTGGTGGTGTTGCTTGTTGAGCTGCTGCTCTCATTAATGCAGCCTGTAATAGTGAAGTATTGCTAATGGTCATTGAATTGTGCATTGGAGAAGGAGGAGCAGTGGATGCAGTAGCAGGGAAACTCATTGTTGAAGGGGGACTCTCAAAGTTTGGTGAAGGTACTATTACTGAACTCTCATCCATGTATCTAAGATCAGAGTTGTCCATCCCAGTTAGAATATCGTACGTGTTCCTAGTCATAATGAGACTCCTAGGACGCCCGGATGAACTGAGTGGAGAATTACTTGAGCAAGGTGTGCTCGATTGGAACATTGCAGGTGGTGGAATGATAGGTGGTGATTGAATGCTTGACATGGGAGGAGAAGATATTTCTGAAAGTGATCTATCACTCTTGTGGAACTCTTGTCTTGTTGAAAGAGGAGTAATAGTCTTACTGGACTGTCCTCCTGGCGTATCCGTCCCTTTTGGTGGACTGTTTACTTTAGCTGGGCTGTTTTCTTTTTGTGGGCTCTCATGTTGACATTTGTCTGTGGTTTGAGTAGGAGGTGGCTTTTCGGGTGATTCCTCTGTCCGTTTTATATCAGGTATCTTTATTGGAATAACTCCATTCACTTTTCCTGGTGCAAATACAGAAAGAGCTCCTGCTTGTGCCACCATCCCTGCTAATGACTGTTTTTTCTTGTTCCACGTTGAAGGTCTCTCTACAGTGCACGTTGTGCTGTCTTCATCCGAATCGAACGCTGGACTGCTTGATCTTTCTGATTTATCCCCTTCCCCAGAAGTATTCTTCTTCCTTTCTGTGGTGTTTTGCCCATCTCCCACGGCCAGTGTTTTATTGTTTGTGTTGACTACTTTTTGGCTGGATAATGATTCTCCTCCACTACTGTGTGTCGATATAACAGACAAACCTGTGCAAGGAGTTGTGACAGATTTTGGCTTGTCCTGGCTCAATAGTGTGCTCTGAGTTTTTGAAAGACCAATGCCCGCTGCTCTTCCCGCCATTCCGGACATTGCTCCAGCACTGAGAGCTACCATTGATTGCATTTTTCTCTGTTTCGCTTCGCTTTTCTTTTGCATGTCATACGCCACTTTGTATATTCCACCGTATAGAACAAACAGAACAACGAGGGTTGTCCAATAATACCCAATTATCAGTGCAGTGTTGAAAACAGGATCTTTTAGGAACTGAACAGCGCACTGTCCTGGAAGTAGATCTCTGTAACCAATAAAATGCTCCCAGCCAAATATACTAATAAAAAAGAGGAGGGCTGGTATGATCCACGTTATTGTGACCATCCATATCACGCGGTTTTTAGTCCTCCAACCACGATATTTTGCGGCTATTTTGACGGAGCAGAATCTGTCGATGGTAATCAGGAGAACGGTATACTGAGAAACAAGGCATACCGTGTAATCCACGGACAGCCATAGATCACAAAGGATGGGTCCTAGATTCCAGTAGCCCATCAAAACGTATACAGTATAAAACGGCATTGAGACAGTTCCTGAAACAGATAATATCAAATGAGAACTTCTTGTTGATGAAAAGGTGCTAATATGTTTAGAGAAGTTTTAATTACCTATGAGCATGTCAGTAGCAGCTAGTGAAGCAATGAAATAGTTGCTTGGCTGTCGTATTGTGCGGTCAACGATGAAGGCCATGAGGACGAGAATGTTTCCACCGACAGTGAGGACGATACATATTCCAAGGCAGATGGCGATGAGGACCGTCTGCCATGGCTCGAACGGTGGCAGTACCGGTGTGAGAACTTCAGCGGTACTTGTCAAGTTGCTGTAAATGCTGGTCACGTTGTCTAAAAAGGTTTCATTGTCAGTATCCTCCACGTCGTATTCATCCCCGACGAGTCTGCTCCATGCGTATCTGTTAACAAATTTAACATTAACAACATTATTAATATTTCTGAAACAGCCTTAAAAACAAAATATATCTGGTTTATTATTTTCTTAGATTAGATCCTCGGTTAACTATTACTGCTAATACAACAATTATTTATTAATATAAACGATTAAAAATATAAATAAATAAACAATAAAATAATACATGAAAAAGAAAATCAAATTAAAATTTAGTTCATCAGAATGAAGTGATGCAAATAATGCAGGAGACAGGAATAATTATATATAATGTTATTTGGAAAATAATGCTGAATCCTTTTTTGAATTATTACCTGTCTTGGAAACTATTTACGTATTTAAATTAGATAAAGTTTCCTACATTAATGCTTTGTAAAAATTTTCTATGGTCAACCGCTAAGCCGATGAAATGCTTTGAAAAAGGGAGCATGCCCCAAAAAGGGGCCAGAATACGATTTATGGTTCTTCATATACAATTTTCATGGAGACTATTCCTGCTTGCCTGTGTTGACCATACTTCCTATTTAATTTTATGGGATACTCATAAAATACACGTAAACACTTACATTGAGATTGAAACAAGTTTAGATACAATTGTTTAAAATAAAAAGAAATTGATGAAAATGCACATGTAATTATCTAAAATTAAAAGTTTTTGCATTCACAAAGATAAATGTCATTCAAAAAAGTCAATTCCCTAGGTCACCCTTTGCCATACATAGCTCCTGCTCAGAGTCATTTAAATATGATATAGAAGAGACAAAGGAAGAATGGAAAATTAAGGTTGAAATGAGGTTCAAAATGGATACATTGAGATTAAGTTACAGGAATAATGATGCATCCAAAACACTTGTGAAATTTCTCATATTCTTTAGTGGGTACTGTTTCTTTTAACTACACCAAGACGGACCATTAAAGCACAAAATATCCAACTTCGACTTGGATATTCATTTCTAACAAAATCTTCAAGCTTTGAGAAATAAAACGTTAAAGTATATTTTAAAAGTTAGAGAAATATACTTTTTCGAAATTCAGTTACAATTTCTTCAGTAAAGGTTAATACGATGTATTTAAAATAATTAACCGCCCTTCATTGTTAGTAGTAAATAAACAAAGGCATAAGTCATGAGTTTATATGAACTATTAAAGGATTTGATGATTATATGAGAAAAAATTAAAAATATTTTCACAGGATGAAAAAAAAAAAAATCATAAATAATCATAGTAGTAATATAGCAGTATAATGTACCTTTCGAAATCCAAGAATTATAAAAATATTGATATCTAAGTATACCTTAGGTCGTAAAAAGTAATGGTGAATAAAGGAAAACATAAATAAATATTTAGGGGTTTCCATGATTTCACTTTCACTTACTTAGTTGTTTGAAAGTTTCAATTTCAACTCAAAGTAGGATGAAAGAAAAAACCTTGTTTGACGTGCGCTCTGCACAAGATTTTATTTGTTATTATTATATTTATATCAAATACAGTTTGTGATTATTTGGCCACGGGTAGACCAAAATGTATTTTGAAGTGCACGGAGCGAGCTAGGTTGAGTACAGCCATTGCAATTGATTAAGTGACAGGGTACGGAAGCAGGTGGGTCCTCGCCCTCGTTAGTTCCGCTTGATAAAGCCTGATTCCGCTTTGTTGGCTTCAGGCCACCACCAGTAGCACAATCTCCTGTATCACCGCTATCTTCTACCTTACTTAGCCTATAATTGCCATAGGTCTTATATTTTCTGATTGTCACTTAGTAATGTGATTTGTGATTTTGCAACAGTTTAAATTGTATCTTATACTCATCTCATAAGTATTGAACAACCTGTTCATGATATCATTCTAAGCGCTCCTCACTCTCCTTACCTCAGTTTTTAAGGAAGTAAAGGAACGGTGGAATCTGAAGGCGAAAATAAACAGTTTAAATATTTAGTTCTGGGTCGTAATAATTTAATAGAGAAAAGAAGTGAAATATTAAAAACGACTTCCTCAAATATCCATGTTCGTCAGGAGACGAAGATTTTAAATTAAAGACTTCTGAAAATTTTGAAAAAAGCCAAACAGATTATGAGAAATGTATATCTTGTACACATTTCTATGGCACACATCTAAAATGTAGAATAAGCATGAAGAGCGCCTCCATTTGTCAAAGCAGCAACGGCTATCATAAAAGATGATATTAGGACCTCTGTGTACAACCTCACCTCTTACCCCAAGAATGAAGCTTTCCTTGAAAACGTGGATAGTGATGTCGATGTTCTGTGTATCATGAATTCATTAGGTCCTGACACGAATTTAAAAGGTGAGGTACTCTACTTCAGAAGGCCTCTACAATGCATGTTCAATAGGTAAGATATGAAGCATAGGAAGTGGATTGACAGGGACTTACGCAGGTTTTAAGGGTATGCGTCGTAAATCTTCGCAGGACGGAAACTCCATTCCGTAAGTCATTCACTTACCTTCACATAGGGTATAGAAAGTCCTAAAAGGATTCGCTTTAGGTCCTTGCTGCAATTGATACTATTCCAGTACTCGCGTACTGTCAGGAGGGTAGCCGAGCGGTGTTAGCTCTCGGTTACACTTAGGAGATAAGAAAAAGGAGAGAACCCAGAAACGACAGAGTGAAATAATAATACAATTTTAATTGCGAAAAACAATGTTAAAATATTTTGATCCACTCATAAGTGTTATTACTCACTGTCTTCTAAGGAAGTGAATCCGAGAGGCGGTCGCTTACTCTGATTGCGATTGTGATACTTCGGGACTAAAAATCGCTATCGAAAGATGCAACGTCTAAGACGTTAGTTTTTAATGGATCAGAAGGTTTTATTGTAATATTTATTGATTTAAACAATACATTTACATATGAATAGTGAACTGCTTGCAGAGACTGGTCAGTCAATATCTCATATGGAGGCAAGGAGGTTAAGATGGACGGGACATGTGGCTCGAAGCAATCCATTAGGACTCCTCTACACAACAATGAATGCCAGTATAGTTGGCAAAACACCACGTGGGAGGCCAAAAACCAGGATAGACAGAATCAACATAGATGCAAAAGAGCTGCATGCAGCAAACTGAAAAGCAGTAGTCCAACTGAAAAAGGCTGGTTCGGGCGGCCAAAGATCTACAATATCTGTAGAGCCAACCATAAAAAAAAACATACATTTAGGAATATTGAAATATATTACATGTATAAAGTATTACAAGAAATAGTACATATATCAATATATTGTCTGATGAGCGTAGTTCACAGCTTAGTTGTTAGGTCGCGTCATGTTGGCCCATAACGGTTTTAGCGGCAGCAGATAGTAGCAGTACCACTACTGTGGCATCCCAAAATCTTTAAAGGTAATTTTAAATTAGTCATTACTCTTTAAAAAAAAAAAAAATGACCCAATGCTGCGAGAAGAGTCAAATCAGTTGCGTATCCTGTCATGGTGGCGGCGCGGTCAAGATCTTATCTGTCATCGTTACTGATTGGATCATTCTTACTTAGAATATATAAGCCAAACAATCTGTTAGAGGTGCTTTAAACCTTCTAGTTATCTAGTGTGAACAGAGCCCGGATTTGTATTCAATTGCTTATTTTGTTTGATCGCATTTTTTTAACAGCTGATCTAATATCTAATAGAATTAGTGGACTAAGGTGCTATAAGCCAAATTTAATGTATGTTGATGATAAATGCATATAATTTCATAGGGATGATATAATTGAAGCACAAATAATTGGAAATATAAATAAAATTACAACATTATGAATTTTCAGATTACAATTCTACATTACAAGTTCATTTTCAATGGACAAAACAATTATAAATTAATGAAATATCGATACCTTCAATAGCTCAATTTTTAGAATAAGAATTTTAGTTTGTTGCTTACTTTCTTTCTTTATTGTTATTTCTGAAATTGTTTAACATTTTTGACTGAAATTCCAAACTTCTGTAGGTGTGGGGAGTGTTCCCTGAAATTTTTATACTAATCTTAGTGCAAAATATGTCTCTTGACTGATAATTTGCGGTTTATTTAGTTCGTTGATGAGCATTAGTTTTTAAACACAATCATTGCTATTTTAGTACTAATTGTAAATTTCTATGTCCATACTTAAGTTTTTCGATGGGTCTCATGTTATATATATTTTTCATTTATATACAATTTTTTAATACTTCTTCGTACTTAATATTTTTTATTTGTAAAGATGTTATTATTAAGAGGAATTTATTAGCGTTTATTGGTTTTATTTTCGACCCCTCAAATTTATTTCTTGGTTCAAAATTTATTGTAGGCAAATGCACTACAAAAATTTGAGTTTATTCCTAGTTTAGCATATAACTAGTTAGATTGCTTATTTGGAGTCTTATGCTGCCTTTTTTAAATATATTTTAATGCTTATTATTTAATATGTTCTGAGGGTTCCTACTGCATAAAAATCCTGGCACTGCTGTGTGAAAGATTTTATTGAGTACACAAAACAGTGTGACTAAATGCTTATAAGTATTCACGTTTGATCATTCATTACTTTTTTTTTAAGGTCACTTCATTAAATTTCACACACATAATAATCGTATCAAATTTATGCTGCATCCGTTTTGAAAAATCGTTTGTCAGTTTAAATTAATTTCTAGTACACAATATTTCACAGTATGAAGTATTTCTTTAAATGAAAATTAAATGTTAAATGAGTTATTCAGGAGAATGTTATGTAAAAATATAAATTATAATGATTACTGAATTTGTTTTCCTAATCGAATTTCCTGAGTTTATTCCTATTGCTAATTTTACTATATATTTTATCGTTATCCATGGGAATGATATTTTGTTTTTTGTTTTCGCTAAGACGCAGAAGTTGTTCGATCAAACTTAGAGCAGGTCAACTATTCGCAACTGTCCCGGAAATTCGTTTCATCTCTATAGATTACTTTCCAAGGTGACCGGCCCATATTTAACGGGTGAAGAGTTCATAAAATGTAAACTTCGGAAGGCCATCAAAGCGAACCTGCGGGACCAAGTGATCAGGTTTAGAGAAGATTAGATGTAAAGTGACCTATCACTATTTTGCGTTAAGATGTATCCGATCTGCTAGTGTAACTACTCAAAATTTTATCATTGTTCGTTTTTATGCGTCTTTACTAAACGTACTAGTCTATTCATTGAAGTAAACATATATAGGAATATTAGAACCATATCCGATTGGCATGTAGTCACATTTTACCACTAGATGTCCATTGTATGTAATGCTATTTTTTTAGCCCCAAAAATATGATTTTCGGCCACAAAACTCTTTACGTTATGAAGGAAAATGGAGTTCATTTTCGATCTATGTATTATCAAAAAAACATAAAGATTAGCCAAAACCATCAAATCAAATTTTCAATAGTTACCTTTTGTAGACTTGTATTAATTTATTTTTTACATGGCAACATAATTGGCATTTATCATATTAAAAGTAGTTAAGTAAACGTTTTTACTTTTTCTCAGTAAAAAATAATTTTTATGCTATAAATTAGAAGATTAATAATACAGAAAGTAGTTTAAAAGTTTCAGCGTTGATCTTTATCGGGGTATTGCAAATTCCCATTACTAAATGACATTTATTACTACAACTTTTATTCCAATGCGGAGCCTTAATGGAGTAATTTTCTTAGTTTCAAATTAGTTTTGAAGTTTTGCAATCCGGAGTATATATTTTCTTTTTCTTTAGGGTTATCCTTATCATTATTTATTATTATCTATTTATAATCATAACTTTCTAATCCTTTCCATGTTTCTTCTGCATAATTGAGATATGATCTTCGTTACTAATATATATATTTAATAATATTTAAATAAATAATTTATATCCATTTTAGTCTCAACACCTTATATTTTCTTTACAAGTCTGACGTTTTGGCTAATTCGGCCATCCTCAGGGACAATCTATCACAAAACAGCTTTTATTACATCTATGATCCTCAATAATTCAAAATTCTTAACAATATTATCCATAATTTTTCTTACCTTAATACAATTTTTAAATAAATAATTTAAAAACACAACTTCACGCAGGCTATTCTGCCCAGGTCAATTCAACAATTTCTATGATACATTAAAAATTTAGGTAAACATATATTTTTTGTTAATAAGCATATCCTACATTATGTCTGATTACATAATTAGTCAATTTTTACATTGAAATTGTTTATCACAGTCCTTATTTGTTAAAATTTATCACAAAAATGCTTGTAACCTTCCCTCCACTCAGGTCAAGCATTAAACTTATTTATTATAACTATATTTTTGTTTATTTTCCTTTTTATTTCATTAGCAAAATACCCATCACGGCTAATTATAATTATCAGTATTTAATTTATCCCATATTTTTCATAAATTAATTTTACTTAATATCTCTTGTAAAGAAAATAAAAGATTTTGAGACTATAATGGATATAAATTATTTATTTAAATATTATTACATATTTTTTTAGGAACGCAGATCATATCTCAATTATGCCGAAGAAACATGGAAAGGATTAGGCTAATATTTGAAAGATATCGATTAACGGTGGTTCGACTACCTTACGAGAGGGATAAGTGATAGTTCAACAAGGACAGCAGAATGTGTTGTGGATAGATAGATAGAGACAGATAATGATACACAGACCGTTTTGCAAGGTTTGGTTATTTCGACATATGGTACACATCAAAAAATGTATTTTCGTCGAAAAATCGAATTAAAAATTTTGTACGATTACATTACTTTATTTTTTATATATAGGTAAATGAAAGTAAAAATGTATTTTTTCGGTCAAAATTTATTTTATATAAATTACTGATAAGGTTTATATTAATAATATTATTTAAGGTAAAGTTAAAACTTAGAAAAACAAATATAATATAACTCTCCTTTCACTGGGAGCAATCCACGGTTTAACTCACAAACATTTTTTTTTTGCTATTAAAACCATTATGACGTCTGCCACAACATTTACAACTGTAATCACACAGAACTTTTATAAAATATTTTACGTATTGTAACAGAATTATTTTGGGTCCATGACATTATTTGATATCACTAATATAAAATTTGTATTTAACTTATTTAAAAGATGTTTGTCAAAGAACTTTGGTAGTGTGATGCCGGCCTTATGACAACCCAAGGAATAAAATAGATCAATCATGTTCTTGATGGCTGTTTCTCGGACAGAATAGAGAATATTTCGTTTAGAGGCAAACATTAGCTGCCAGCAATTGGGACATTTAGTATTAATGTGTACATGAGTTGAACAACAGTCAATGAACATGATTTATTAACTTTCGCATTAATTAGTTTATTGGTTCGCCGCTGGTTTTTGGTGACCTCGTTTAGAATATTGAAACACTAATAGAGCTCTCATTCGGAGCTGATGAAGAAGAGCTCCGCTAATATATTTGTCGAGCAGAAGCCTTGTCAACAGGTGGCAAATAACACTGGTAGTGTTTGTCACAGGCGACAGTATCTTCAACATTAATGAGCTCTCGTTGTATTGTAGTCTTGATGTAAAAAAAAAAATAACCTTTCTTGATTTTAGTTAGTGCTTACCTTCCCTATAAAATATTACACTATTGCGTATATCTTGAGATATACTGTTTATGGACTATTTTTTTCCGCTGTGAAATCAGTTTTTCTCTCTTATAAAAGCAAATAGTGAAGATGTGTTATTATTCTTTCAATGTTATTCAGAGCTTAGTTGGCTTTTTCCAAGACTTGCTTTTGTCCAATATGCGAAGACAATGCTTTTCAGGTGCATTCTTATTATATCTAGAAACAAAAAAATCTTCTACATAAACCTTCGCACCCTTAGTTTACCCATCCACCTGTTAAATACAAGATCTTAACCAACTGATCTGTACACATCTTCCTATAAAATTGCTTCCTTTCTAAAATCTTTCATCGTTCGAGCCTCATTTTGGAATTCCTTACCCATGTCCAAACTGAAAGCTTTATCCTTAGCTTCATTTAAACATCAATTATATATCGGAAGATCGTTGATTAACCGTAAGAAAAGGAAGATGGTCCTGGTGCGGTCAAAATAACTCAAATAGTAAATAAACAGCACACTTTGCAGGGCTTCATCAGTGCTAAAAAACTATATATAAACTAAAATAATATAACAGAGAAAGGAAATGAGATAATATGGAATAAAAGTAAATTAAGGTGTGTCTGTAAATGATGTAAAAATATGTGAAAATTTGTATAAAATGAAAAAAGTCAATTAAAAAAATAAAATAAGATATCTAGTGGTTGTATTGATTTTTTGATCGGCGAAATAAAATCAGTTTAAACGCTGTACCTCCCAGTACAAAACTTCTATAAACACCCGTAACCCTCTAAACTTTCAGAACACGCCTAAAACCTCAAGCATTCTTTTAATTTCGACCAAACTTCAATTCTTGCTACTGTTCCTAACCATAATAAACGCCTCATTTCGGAATCTATACATTTCCATTTTATTCATACATTATCCACACATTTTTTGTATTTTTTATTTATATATAGTTTTCATTGTACATATTTTTTTTTTTTAATTTTCTTTAATTTAATTCGTTCATTTTTATAAATATTTTTACATCATTATGTCTATTATAGACTAATATAAATGAAGAACATTCATTTCTGCCATGAGATAGAAGAAAAGGCTATTTGACAATAAATAGACTTCATGCACTCAGAATCTTGGCGTTTTGTGTATATAAGAAGTGGTGTTCTGAAAAATTCGTTGGTCACATATTTACTGGTACATGGAGCAATGAAACTAATAAAGAGGCGGAACCTGAAGTATTAGACTTCATATCAATTTATGACACCGTTTAGTATTCCAGGATAAACATTGCATTTGTTAGAAAAGCCATTTCAACTGAATATGGAAGTTTTTAATCCATATTTTAAGTAGTATAACATTTTCGAATTGATTAAAATAATATAGATTAAAAAAAAAAAAAACTTTCAATAGACTTTGCTTCATTACTTAATCAAGTATTTTACGTCAGATACTATTCGTCATATCTGGAAATACCTCTTCGATGGAAGCTGGTTGATTGGGAAAGTTTAAGTAAGGATTGCAAAGTTGGGTTGGGCGTTGACAAGCCTTACAAACTGTTAATAATGTGTGTTATAGTGGAGGTATATCTCTCAAATATGGTGGCAGGGAAATATTTACTCGAAGCAACCATATATAGAATAGTTCTAAATGTACCCTTTGATTTGGTAAAACGCTCCTAATAGCGATAGGTGGCTTATTATATTATATGTGAGATAGGTCAATAGTTTCAATTTTAAATGTTTTAAACATTACTAATTAAGCGTATCTTTTTAAATATATTGCATTTTCAAATAAAATACGAGAATGTTTTCCAACGTAATTATGATAGAACGGAACTTATTCAGGATAATTGAATTGCCGATTGGAATAATAGCTTATACTATTGAAAATCGAATATATTACTAAAATGGATATTTAATACTACATTACTGCAAAATTAACTATAATCTCCATTCATGATAGCGGTTTAATAAGAAATACTGGTGAAGCCTTTTTTTTTGTATTAGTTTTTCATGTTTTAAAATATAAATTACCAATATTTGAATGAATTTCACTGTACTGCTTCGGATAATTAACTGCAGCCATATAGCTCTTAACTTGTTTCATTATCTTCAACTGGGAAAATTTCACCTTAGAAAAAATTACTTTTGTATTTTAGGATTTTAGGATTTTAGGAATAATCATTAGTGCTGAATTAGTATTGTTCACGAATGAAAGCACTGAGAAAGTTGTACCTCAGCAACCTCAAGGTTATATTGCCTTGAAATACTTTAAAACTGGAATAAGTTATAATGTGGAAGTTCTGTGCATGAAGTATTAGTGGTTAAATAGTAATTGACAATCAGCATAGTATATCAGTTGAATTTTTTTTTTCCTTTCGACAAACTATGGTTTTTAAATGCTTGGAAATTTTGCAATCCTGTAAGAGTTTAGATATAGATAGCCATTCCTTTTTTTTTGTTCATTTTTTTCACGCATATTTGAAGTTTAAATTGCCGTTTTCAATAAAACTTGCTTTAAGTCTCTGAAACAAGTTACCCTAAGTTTCTAAATTGGTACATTTTTTTAAATCCTATTTTAGATAAGATTCGAAGTTTCCTTCTAGCGTGCTGACAATAAATTCAATAGTTTTTCAATTTTTGATTTTTTTTCCTACCAAAATGATCCGATTCGCTTTAAGCTAACTAATTAAAAAGTTATTTAATTATACAATTTTCTAGCTATAATATGTCATTATTATTTTTGTCGTCGAGAAATGGCCTTAAAAATTGACGTAAAATATCGAAGACACAAAATACATACAAATATATTTCCATCAATATAAAGGTTTGGTAGCAGAGCAGAGTAGCTCAGTGTGTAATGCACTGTGGACCTAGGTTCGAATCCGTCGAAGAGGTTTTTTACGACTTGAAAGTTTAAACAAATTATAATTTATTACCCTGGTTATAATATTTCTGGAGGGAGCTCTTCCATTATTGTGTATGAAATTCGAGCAATAAAAAAAAAAAAAAAATCGAAATTTAATCCTTTCAGAGTAACTTCGTTTCATACTTTTATCAAAAATAATATTGTTAAAAATCCAATATAGACAATTTAATTCATCAAAATTTAACACCATAGACAAATTTCTGATTCACTTCGATACTACTGTCAGAGGTATATCGGTACATAAGCATATGGGTCTCTGAGTTGAGGTGGACACAATATCACAGCAGTTTAGTCCCAAACTTAACTTTATTGTGACAAAATCATTAATGAGGTCACAATGTGTTTGTAAAATTAAAAAAATAAATTATTAATCAATTTTGCACAGTTCAGTTTCGTCATTTAAATTTGTAAAAGCTCAATTTTGAACGACAAAGCTAGATAATTAGGCGAACTACTGCTATGTAAAGGCCTGAATTGGTCGATAAATAATTAAAAAGAAAAGCAAACGTTATCAGCCTTGTTAATTAGTGCCTTTGAGGCCCCGTTGGAGATGACCAAGTCATTATCTCATTATCTCTTGATAAGTCTTCGTCTCGCAGTTTTTTCCCCTTCAATTTTTATGATCTTATTGGATTTTCAACTTTCCTCTTGGAGTTCTCTTTAATGGAAATTTGTGAGCGAAAGAAATTTTGAATAATATATTAGTAATTCGTTATATTTTTTTTGTACCACCGTCTAATTGATCTTAAAAAATTATATTCTGAATATTAGTAATAATAAATAATTTAACAAAATATAGCTGTAATAATTTCACATTTAATTTAATTAATGTAAATGGATTTTCAGTTGTTTTATTGGGATTTTCAAAACGAACTAAAATTTACAGTGTTCTGGGTTTTTATTTTATTTTGTATTTCTGTCAAGTAACCAGGATGAAATATTATGTCCCCTGTTCAGTTCTTTTTATATTAATCAAATATTGATTCTTCATCAGTAACTACAGTAGCTGAGAGAGTTGTGGAGCTGTCTTAAGTACCTTATAACAGCAACTGCACTGGTTCGTTTCCGGCTTGGACCGGTGGACTTTTATTTAGTAGTGGTCCCACTGAATGAAAACTCAACCCTTCCACTCTAATTAGAATTGGTTTGTTAGAATTACATCTAGGATAACAACTCCAGTTTATCTGTCATGACTATGAATCAGGTAAACTTGAAATCCTCTTATAAATTAAAAATCTGAATTTAGTAAAATAATTTAGTGAAATTCCTTCCTAAGGACGATTTTTATCACTATTTTTTTTCTAAATTTTTCAGTCTTGCTTAGGCCGAGTACTGGAAATAACTATTAATTTTTATTTCAACAAAGTTTCAATTGCTCTTTAATTTTTATTTTCATTAAACAACTTTAAAAATTTATCTGAATGTTATATTTTACATAATTGCATAGCATTATTTTTTAGTTTTCATCAGTCTAGCCTATAATTAAAATTTTGAACGCTTTAATCATAAAGTTTCTGTTGATGTAACATAGAAATCGGTATGAGGATACCCTAATAATTAATTATAAATTTTCTACTGATACCATGGTTTCCAGCAATACTGCGGCAGAAAATGCTGACGGGTTTTATATTATAGATATGTGTCTATAAGCGTTATTAAGAGTTCTGAGGTTATCGCGCATTAATTATTCCAGATGGTGCAAAATGTTGCCAGGGGATGTTATGTAATGAACATTAAACTCTATAACTCTATAAATTATTTATAACAAAGCTTCATATTATATTGATTAAAATATTATATTGTAATAATATTATGTAAATTATGAATATTTAATTATATTGTTCTATTAACTCATTGTTATTTCGTTAATTTCATTGGGTTTTGTCTTGTTATTATAGTTTTAATTTATGAGTTATTAGCACTTATGTATTAAGTAGCCTACTTTTAATATTAATTACTATGAACGGGTCATAATTCTTTATTCCTGTCTTATATCATTTTTGTACTACCAAATAAATTGAATACTCTGAATTTCTGTTTACATTACATGATGCAATTATAAAGGCTTTGAAATAAATCTGGCTGTTGAAAGATTTTAAATAAATAATGTAGTAGGTTATCTCCTCCAACGTATTTTATTGCCCTAATGGTCTGACACGCTTCTTTTGCAAAGGTTCATTAGATGACTCTCTAATACAGAATGACTGGTAGAGTTTGTACTTTAGCGTACCAAACATATTCTGCCATTCTGACGGTATTTTATGTGCCAGTGACTTGTTTGATTCACTCTAGACCAAGTGGGACGTCGAGAAAGAAATAATTAACGGTCGAAATGAAGCCGTGCGAATCCTATTGTCAAGTCCACAATTAACCTCCAGAATAATTTCTGGTATTCTCTCCGCATTTCTTACTTTCTTCCTTGACTATTCATTAAATGGAACAACCATTAATTTATTATTATTTTTATATCTATTTTTATTAGATCCAATGGTAATTAATTCACTTCTATTAATATGTAAATAACCCTATTCGTAGAAACAATTTAAAGTAAATAAATAATTATCTATTTTACTTTTGAAACATTTATTTAAATTTTCGATGAACAAGCAAAACAGTAATGAAATCTGCTAGAAATTTGTATAAGTCAATTATCAAAAATATATAATTTTGAATTTTATTATTGTTTTTAATTGATCGAAAAACTATTAATTATTATCACTCCTCCTCCTGCCCTCCTAATGCCATGATTTGAAGTTTGAAAAAATTAAATTAGTCTGTTTTTTGAGTTTTAAAAGCTTTATATCTGGACTTACGGAGTTGAGCTTTGGGGCTCCACTAAACCATCAAAATCCTCCCGAATCCAATCCTTACAGTCCAAAATCCTTCGAAAAATCCTTAATGGTCCTTACTTTGTCACAAATCAAGTCATCCATCAGGATCTCAATGTCCCCGTTATATGTTATATGTTGCCGATTTGGCCAGAACCAGATACCAATCCTTCCATGATAAAATTTCCAACCACCCAAACCCACTTGTTTCTAACCTGGCTTCTTCTTCATTACCTTATAATCGTCCTAGGCGCCTGAAAACCAGATGACCTCGAGATTTACTCCTCTAGAAATGTTATTGGTGTTCTATCAATGGGAACATTCTCCACATATTTGAATCATGGCACTATGTCACCTACACTAAATTTACTTGTTGTATATATTTTTATAGACTTATAAGTAACCATAACTAAATTATTAAAAAAAAAAGAAGTTACATGCAAACATCATTTTTTTTACCTTTGATATATTAAAAAAATACCTATGGATTTGTATAAAAATAAGTTGATTGAGAAACTGAAGCACTACTGAACTTTATATCAATTTAAAAGAATTTCCACTTGGATTTGACCCTGAAACATGCTGGGAATTCAGGGAATGTAATAACACGACTAATGGGATGTTATTGCACACATCCTTAAACATATTAGTGGATTGTAATTGATATCTGTAAAGAAACAATGACACTTGGTATTGTAGTCGGGTGCCTTCAACAAGTTGAACGATAAGGTTATAGATAATATTTTACACCTATTATAATAAAAAGTCTTCAACGGCTGTTGATACAAACTATATAGTTGTTTCTTGACCTAACCGGTCTACTTGGGATTGCAGGAAGCGGTATTTTTTTTTTTTACTTGACCAGCCCATTTGGATATAGTTTGTCACAGAAGAACGACCTAATAGAAATAGCCATCAGGTCTATGTGGGTCCGTCGGATCCCAGCATCATTCATACTACATACATTATGTGAAGCACATGCACATGGAAATGTTACAGAACCAACATCCAATGTCTCCTTGACTAAACCTACTTCTTCCCACAAGTTCAAGAGGAAAGAAGACTAGCCTTAGCAAATCCAATATTAAGGCAATATTGACCGATAAGTGATTGATGCCTTAAAATAATTAAAAACGACCCTGATGGCCTAGCGCAAACGGACTTGGCTCAGGTATGGGTTTGATTATCACCTCGATCAGTTTATGATTCATTTACGGTCCCTCACCCACTCTGATGAAGACTTGGTAGAAACATCTAAGTAGCCTTCAGAGGCAGGCAAATAGCAAAGTAATTGCTCATATCAATGGCAATTGTAGTACCAGTAGATCGTTAAGCAAGTAAAAGCACCAGGCTGTTCTTATATACTTCGTAGATTTGATAGAACTTTTCATCTGATATTAATTGCTAAACTATTACAGCTTTGGAAACCTATTTTTATGAAAGAAAATTTTGTTATATTGATCTTTAAGATTTAAGTATTTAAGAAATTACCAAGCCCCTCCCCCCTCACTGGTCTTTATGTACCTACTTAGTTATTAGTTGGTAAATGAATTAAGTACAATATCATATTAGTTGATGAAGTTTGTAGAATTAAATTAGTTTTAGTTTATTCATTAATTTTGTATTCTGTTTACCTCCTTGTTTGATTTTATATAAGATAGATAAGATGTAAAAACATAGAAGATAATTCTATTCTTCTTTCTTCAATCCTATTTTAATTCCTGACACTTAGACCTTGTTTGGTACACTGGACATTTATTAAATTATAAATAATAGGGTTTAGTATTTAAGTATCAACATCATATTAAGAGCTTAATCTTCATTTTAAGTGAAAAAGCCGTTCTAATGTACTAATTATGTGTTGTTTCTTTTAATTTTCTTTCTTATTTTTGGTTGATCATTTTGTTTATTAGAATCAATGATGCCTAAATTGAGGAGGTAGTTGGAACTTGGGCCACCCATTAACTAAAAATCAGGATTACTCAGCAATAGCATTTGATATTTTAAATACTATGTTGATTTCTGTAAATTATATTGTAATAATACACAAAATAAAAAAAAAAGGAATTATCCTTTGAAGCATAATACTCGATTAACTAAAAGTTCACATCATTGTAATTGTCTGTGTTGTAATAACTAAGAAAAAAATCATGATTAGATTAATTATTTTATATATTCTTGTTTGAGAGTGGTTTAGTTTATTCTTAATTTAAAACAAATTTGATCCTTTTTTTTCCCTCAACCTTTATTCTTTAAAATTTTTCCAACGTTTCGACCCTCAGGCCATTCTCAAGGATACTTTCATATTGATGTCATTTCCTTTTTAAGATTTGAAAAAGGAAATGACATCAATATAATAGGCTGAGGGAAAAAAAGGATCAAATTTGTTTTAAATTAAGAATAAAAATCATGATTATTCATGATATACCAAGTGTTATTTGGGTTAGTTTCGTGGAAACTAGATTTTTTTTTCTACATCAGTTTTTGGTATAACTCGAAAAATATACATTTTCGAAACAATCTTTTTGTTTATTTTAGATAATTAAATTGCCGAAGAAGATCTTAATTGGATCGATATCAGTAAAGATACAGATAATTTTGTTATTGAATTTTTTTTTTTAGTTATGCATTGCTATTTACTGTTATTGAAATGTAAACTCCTAAAGCCGTTCACTGTTATTTACTTTCAATTATTTGTTTATTGCTGATGTAATAAAATAAATAATTGAAATTATAATAAATAATTGTGTAATAATTTGCACAGTTTTCCCTCTATCATTCCACTTGTGGCGGTTATGATATGTATAGTTTACTATGAACGAGCTCACTTCTCTGTTATTAACGTGGAACGTTGTATTCCGCCTGGATAGGATGTGCCATGGATTGTACCGGTTAAGGCTATTGGTCGAACTACCTTGCAGACAGGAGCAAAGACATCAATAAAGACTTAGTATACTATTGGCTGAGAAGGACGAGAATAGAGCTTTACAATATAAGCCCTGATCGTTACTAGAGCCTCTGAATCCAGCTTAGGTCTTGTTCTCTTCCTTCCAATCAATGTTTCAGCCCTCACGTGAGCCTTGCCAGGATCCCTAGTAGAACATAGGGAATTTCTATAGCCTCATATTTGTTTAATGTCCTCCATTAAATATTTAATTCATACTGTTTTAACTGTCTCATTGTTTGTATGTTATAGGTATTCATGTAAGCAATAGCTGTAGAATAAAGGTTTATTTATGTTTCTTCCTTTGTGGTAAATTGAATAGTAAATGCGTTTCCTTTTTGTTTTCCTTCATAACAGCTGCCTTGTTGTTGTTCGTACAAGTAAAGTTTGGTCGATGAATTCAGAGAATGTATGAATAAATCAATGACTGTATTGAATTAAATTTGTGCAGTTATAGTTAACCTCGATTCATTTTCTGGCGGAACAGACTTTTTTATATCAATCATTTGTTACGGCTGCCCTTTTTTTTTTGATGCTGTTAAATTTTTACAACGCATTGGATTTTTGGGTGATCAATAATTATGCTATGTTCTAATAGCTGATTTACTTGGGATGCCAGGATAATCGCTGAAGGCAATTATCCAAAATAAATTAATTAATTGATTATAAACTGAGTACTAAAAAACTATTATTATAATTGGATTCCTTTCCAAAGGCTGTTTGTGTGTTTACCAGTTTACCAATTAAATACCTTTATATTCATAAAATGTTCTTACCATTGATTATATAGGATAATAAAGAGTGATATATTGAGATATATAATAGTATACAAACTACATAAAGAAATTAAACATTTATTTACACTTTATTATGATTAAAAAGATTTAAATGATTCAGACAAAGGTTACCATAAAATATAAATTATTACATGATTACTTATTACTTAATTTATACTTATAGTTGCTGATGCCGTGGGATGTAGTGCCGTGGGTGTCTTCTGTTTCATCAGGGATGTCCAGGTTTGGTGGCCCTTCTCACGACTTCGTCTGGTGTCCCAGTCAGCATCCTGACTCTGGTGGCTTCCCCGTCCAAGCCTGCCTCTTCTCTTCTGTATGGTCCTCTCTCGTTCCCGTCTCGTCCTGCAGAGTGTCCCTCTGTTCTTCTGTAAATTCCCTCTCTG
>NW_027108461.1:147690-201795 GCF_000696795.3 Halyomorpha halys
CTCGTCCTAACCTATTTTCTGCTTCGATACTTAAAGGTTTGTCAATCTAATTTTCTCAGGGGCCTCTGGTAATGTGACAAACTTAATACAGATGTTTTCACATCCGAGGATGCTAAAAGCTTCCCAGAAGGATACCCTGATCAGGAGCAGATGACGAAACATCTTAATATTATCCCGGATGTCCAAAACTCGATACATAGCAATTATTTACTTTCATTTATTTTTTCTAAAACTTTTCCATATATTTCTTGCAGCACAACTTTGAAAGTCTGTCATTGTTTTGTTTGCATTTTATAAGCGTCGTTAGTGCTTTCTATTGTATTTACCCATCACTATATATCAAAAAGAAAAAATATTAGGTTGTTCCTATTAATTACATATATGTAAAATGACTTTTAGACTTAAATCTTAATTTAATCTTTTATATATAAATAACTCCTTTCTTTTTTTTTTTTTTTTATATGACTATCCTGTCTGGACATATCTGATATATGAGGGGGTGATCTACAGGTTACCATCCTATTCTAGATATAGTAGGGTATCAAGTTTTCTTTTCGTGGGACCGCTACAGAAATAAAACACAAATCCTCGGGTCGGCGAGTCGTCCCATCAGCCTAAGCGACAGGTTGGTGAGCGGTGTTTTCCCCTTTTCCTTTGATGTGCGTTCGTGATTACTCAGCTTGAGTTTTGTTAGTGCTCTTTCAGATAAGCGTTTATTACGGCGTTTTTTTTTCTAGTTGGACATTTGGTTAGTTTGGACAATTTGAGTTTTAAGTCCGCGAGTGTGGACTTTTGTGATTAGTGAGTAATAAAGGACACTGAAAATTAGTGACCAAATGGCTGAGGTTAGGACCAGCGGACATATTCTCCAGGAGATGGAGGCGAGAGAAGCTTAAGAAGAAACATCTTTAAAGCTATTCAGGTATAATGCCAAACGGGCTAGGAAGGGTGCTCAGGGCGATATTTCCACAGTATCTAAAGAGGCTGGATGTAATTCTGAACTTCAGAAAACGAAAGTAATCCAGGAGAACCTGAGTGTTTATATTAAAAATACTGATAGGAACGTTAGCGCAAAGGTTGAGAACTACATCAACGGTAAATTTCAGTATTTACTTGATGTAATTGTAACCAAGGAAACAAAGGAATGTCAGGAAAAATTTGAAAGTGTTTTTACGCTTGTCTAAAAATCTGTAAAAGAGACGCTCGCTTCTCCTAGTGTTCATTCAACGATTACCACGATTATTGTTAAGTAGTCTGTGCCAAAACTCATGGAAGGATTCTCAACATCTAATTGGCAACTTGTAGCTGTACAATAATCGAGGGAAATAAAAGAAGCAGCGGCTGAAGGCCCCAGTAATATTTTATCTGATCCTACGTCTTTCACTGAGGTCAAAAGGAAAATAAATAAGAAGAAAGCTAAAAAATCAGGCTCAGCTGACGGGATAAAACCAATAAGCGAGCTAGCTCAATCCGAGCAGGTTCCGTTGAACGATTTGGCGGAGCATACAAAACCCAGGACCATGGCAGAGATTGTTAAATTCTTGATATCCAAGCCTACCCAAAATTCGAAGCCAACTTATGTCACTATCAGTGGGGCCGGTAAGATCGCAGTTGATGTCATAAATGGATTACCGTCCACAACAGAAATCGTTGTGAGAGCAGCAATCGTCCGTGCGACCAAGTCGGTTTCTGCTCTCCAGCAAAGTTATTGGTTGGCAAGAACGTCGCGTCGGAGGACTTCAAGCTAAGCTAGCCATGAGGAGGAAACCTAGGATTGAGGTGAGGGGAGTGCCTCACTACTAGGAATCAGAGGAACTAGTTAGATTTTTGTGGGTATGAATAACCGAGAAGTCGGTCCCCACTGCATTGGTAGATGATGATCTTCGACCGCTTTTCTCCACTAGGAATGGCTTTACTAAGAACTGGGTGCTAGAAGTGCATCCCATGACTCTCTCAATTTCTCAAGGGGTATGAGGGATTTCGAGCTAAGCTTCATGGCCACGGGATGGATATCGACATATGATATGGGTATGTGGTGTTCCGGAGACTGCTAAGCACTTCATCATATACTGTACAGCCTTTGATGCATTACGGGGCAGATTGCTGAGGGAAACCGGACTCTACGCATTTGAATACGGGTGGAAAACAATTATTTAGACCAAGCCACTTCAATAATCGTCAAAGAAACCAGTCCCTGGAATACCTGTGGACGGAAGAGGCGCAGAAGAGTGAACCTTAAGACTGAAAACTAATAAAAACTGTACATGATTCATAAAATTGTAAATTGATTTATTAGCAGTAGTTTGATGATGGGTATGTAACATCGAACTTCTGCTGCACACCTGTATTGCTTATAAGGCAAGGGAAGGTGGAAATAAATAAAATAAATCAAACCCCGGGGCAAATTCGAACCGGCGCCACTGCAGGCACATGTCACTCAAAATTGGCGATTTAACTCGCTTGGCTACCTAAGCCCTTAGGTGTTTATAGCTTTAATTTTCAATATTCAATCTTTTAAACCTGGGTGGCGCCCTCTAGTTTATAGTTGAGATGAAATTAATAAAGGAATCATTTTTGTGAGAAATGGTTATTCAAGTGGGTATCCAAATGCATTGAATGACTACAGAAACAACATTCATTCTTTCGGAAATTCTTCGGTGTGGTTTCGATTACTCTCTGTGGCAGTGAATAATCCATTGTATAATCAAAAATAAATCTTAAAATTCCCACTGTGGTTAAGAAAATCGGGGAGCTGTTAGTGGCCGGGGATTATGTCCTTCAAACCTTAACTGCCACCTAAAAAATACATCGTTTACAGCGATCTCAAAAAAAAAATTATAAATTAAAAACAAATGTAATGCAATTATGTCATATCTTTTCTTTTTCATAAAAATATCTCCAAATTATTGAGTATTTGAGACTAATCTGTGCCCGAAGAAAGAAATATATATTAAGGGTGTAGTCTTTGTGGTGTACTAAGCCCTACAAGTGTTATTAAAGGGCCCCACTTGCCAGATGAACATCTCTTGGATGTCTCCCAAGATATTTGGGATGATACTCTGGCTATAACGCTCTATTACTGCTCTCCTATCTTCCTCATTCTCTCTTTTCTTCTTCTTTTATTCCTTTCATGGGAGGGATTTTCTTTAGATCATTGTTCTTGTAAAAAAAAAAATGTTTTTACTATAAGAGCAATTTTGTCATTTGTATTACATATGAGCTTTGTTTATTTATAATTTTTATTGGAGTTCAAACAATTTTTAAAAAAACATTTATAAGCTCAAGATAAATTCTGAATTAATAATAAAATAGTATTAGGTGATAATTAGTATTAATTCGAAATTATTACTAAATAAGGAAAATTACTACTATTATTAACCAAATACTTAATTAATTTTGGTTGCCGAATCAGGTATCATCCTACCCATACACTAAATTTGTTGAGCACCGATTTATTTAATATTATGCGGTTATAGTATAAATGATTGTTTTGTGTCATTCAAACGTCGGAGTGGTTGTTCTGTGGTATAGTATAGTAAAATGGTCTGCCAGAATAAAATGAACTTTTCAAGAAGGAAACCTTAAACACTTTTTATGTTTGATTTCTAATTGGATCCCCCTTTCTCTTTAAATCTATCCTAGGACCCCCGACCTTATCCCTAATAATACTCTTATCACATTCCATACGCTAGTTGAAAATCTTGTCACTTTTGATCTAGCTTTATTCTGAAAACCAAATTTCTCGTCGAACCGTAGCTACACTAAAGCAATTCAAAAGAATCTGTTCCTTCACCTTCCACTTAAAACCCGTCAGCTCTTAGTTTCCTCTCTTGTTTTCCCCCACTTCGACTCTGTCTGTCTGGTGTATGGTGGATTATCGGTTAATCTCGAATCTAAACTTGAACATCTTATAAAATATGCAGTACGATTTATTTTCGGGAATTTTTTTTTTTAATTCTCCCTTCCTCGCTATTCGCCCTTATTCTGGCATACTGGGTTCGGCAGCATTGGGGTAGTGCGTTAGACTTACGCATGCCACTGCCACCAATATTTATCTTTATTATTTATTGCAGCCTAGGTGAAGCCTTTTAGATGGGCTACACCTTATCCACTGCATCCGTCCGGGCACCTCCTGCACCATGCAGCCTGGCTTGCGTCTGCTTCTTCACCTACATCTTCTTGTATTCCACTTCTTCACCTACATCTTCATTTTCAAGAGATACGTACATGATCCAGTATTACGCCGAGCTGAAGTGGCTCTATATATCCTTCTGACGCCAATATTTCCTAGCTCCCTTCTTTTTTCCCCTTCCTTCTTATTAAAATATTATCTTGGTACAAATCTGTTTCACGCCCCGTCGTGGTCAATTTCTTAGCGAACGTTTAAAAAAAACTCAATTTGAACTAACACAGTAACATACCTTGGATTAACGCTGGTCAAACGGCTTGCCTGGACTATCGGGATTAAACAAACAAGAATTTAACCTCCGACTTAACTTATTATTACATATTTTAAATAAACGATCAAAATAATCCGCTTTCTAAAAAACTAAAGATTCATACTTTTCTGCTTAGACTGATTTGGACTTGCGGTGCACAGATATGCAAAAAAACTAACTTACTGCATCAGCAACAGTATCAATCAAAAGTATTAAGTGATCAGCACCGCTCTTCATCAGTAGCATGAACTTACTCAAATACTTACAAACTTCATTCGTACAATTAACCACTTAATTATTACGCCTTCATGACTTTATTTGTTTTGTTTTCTTTATATCAAATTCGCTAGTTGTAAAACATTGTTTACAGTTTTGAATTAAATAAATAAAGGGGAAAAAAGGTTTTAATATATTGTTGATTCCAGATATATTATTTGGTAACTACTATTTAACTGTTTCTTTTTCAATGTCTTCAAGGTATTTAATATACCTAAAATTTCCCCATTATTAGAAAAAAAAAATCTTATTAATATTGCCGCGTGAAACCCGGACTAAGAACAAATCACAAATACCAGAAACAGAAAAAAAAAATTATTGTAAAGTAAGGAAAATATTGATAGCACTAAAGTTACTTTTTTATTCGCTATCAAAAACTTTTTACTCGCCAACTTCCTCTATCAATTCAATTATTATCGGTTGAACTGATAACCTCGTTTCAGTATCTTAGAAAATAAAATTATTTTTATTCTATTATTCCATTTTTATCTTTTAGTATTATATTTTTTGTTTCAATTTATGCATTTCACTTATCATTCAATTTAAATATTATAATAATAGGAGATATTTATAAGACTTATAATAATAATACATCAATTGTAAATCTTTAGAATAAGAATTTACAATTTATGTATTTTAAATCCTTATCATTAATTTATTCATTTTTCTGAAGTTTATGATTGTTCGTTTTAATTGTTTATATTGCACTAAAAGATATTATATGCTTATATAATTTTATGTGAGCCGGTTTCGAATTCGGATGTAGCAGACTATTTATTCTGTAACTGTAACCATAAGTCTACTCTGTGGGTTCGGGAGCCTTTTGAGATCCAGCCAGCCTCTATAAAGTGGATACCCTTAATTGAAGAAAAATCTGGCGGTTGAACTCGATTCTGAACAAATCCTTGCACAACCGTTGTTCAAGAAACTGTATTTCCTTGAGAAAATTCTGAACCTCTTACCCTTCATGGGTTATAGGAGTATAGTTTTTTTCATTATCTTTAAAAATAAATTTCTAAATAATGTAGGATCAGTTGATAGGTGTTACTTCATTATTATTACAATATTGTTTTTATCCAGTTATAAAAGTCTTGATTGCTTAATACTCCTTTACTCGTTATTTGTTTAAAATTTATGTTGTGAATCAGTAATTAATTGAATTTGGATCACTATAATTATTGAACCCGATACATTTGGATACTAACTACATTTCAGTTAATTTATCTAGTTTAAGTAATGCAAAGCAATTGATTGCCGTGGTCATTCGCTGATGATGTATGTTGCATATTAATCAACGGGTTTATTCAATTTAGCAATTTATTACTAAGTGTGAGTCATGTGTAAAAATGGAATTGTGAATATTTTGGACATTATTAGTGTTATTCAAAGCATTTGTTGGGCTCATTTGTAATTTAATAGTCTTTGATAATCATTATTATTGTTGAACAATAAGCCCGATAGTTGGAGCTGTTTTTGTAATATTTTTTTTTAATTTTTAATTTATTTATTATTTTTAAGCAACATACGATGGAAGTTAAGTGCTATATTGTTATTTAAAAACTTAGTTAGTTTTCTAACCTTTGAAATTATATGTGTATAATGGAGTCTTATGTTATAGCTCATTCGTTGTTTCTTTATTTCTAAATCTTTAAGAAGCATATATCATGTTCACTATTTTCTTATAAATTCAACCACTTTAGTAAATTCAATCGTAACCTAAAACCTTTTCGATGTTCTATCATCTATATTCTATTTAGATCTATTGTCTCTAGTTACTATGTCTCTTGTTATAGTGTTGGAAATAAAGTAAGAAAGATTGCTTGTCCGTAGTATATAGCCTGCTATTACATGTGACAGCACTTACTGGAGGATACCTACATGTTATCTAAGATAAAATCAAGGTCCTATGATATTGCTGGAACCCTTCCAGGAAGGAACTTTTACAATCTGCATTTATATAGAGACAAATTTAAATCTGAATATTTATTTAGTAGATTTTATTTTTTTAAAAAAAAAAGTGATAAGCGTTAATTTTCTTTCTCGATTTTCTTACTCATATCAAAATTAACTAGAATAATGCGTGATTTAAAAATAAAAATTTACTGTATTGTTGAAATGGTATAATGTTTTTAACTCTATACACTTCAAAAATCTATTTAATTGTTTTTTTTTATATTTTTATTATATTCTGAAATAGGAAATTAGAATAGATCCTATTCTAACTGTCCTTAACGGGATAGGTCATCAGATTCTGTAGGCCCAATACCAACTTGACTGGTCGGTCAAGTATTTTGATTGTGTTGTAACTGTGGCCTAATTCGGTCACTAAAACATCCGGTATTCTAGTCCCTTATAAAACCAGAATGATATTTTTTTTTTCATTTAACTCCTCCATATCATCAGAAAAATACTGAAACCAGATCTAAATAATTCGAAATTAGCTACAAATTCTGCAATTGAAATTCATCATGCAGTGTTTCAAGCCAGGGTGTATCAATTAAATCTAGCCACAAGTACTTATTATAAATTTAAATTCTAGATTATAGTTATCAGATATAACGAGGTTAATCTTCTGTCCCCTTTCATCATATTAGTATCTATAAACAAAATCATTATCAATGAAAAAAACTCTTAGTGTTTACAGTTCAAATAAATACTTGTTTTACCATTTATAATTTCAGAGAAGATAAGAAAACGGAATGAAATCTACTTTTTGCTGAAGTTGTGAAGAATTGAAAGAATCTCTCATAATAAGATTCCTGAGGCTCTTTCGGATTGCCTCAGCTCACTTTGTCAAACAGAGAAACCCAAAAATTTAATTAGATTGAAATTGAAATATTTTTTATCAAATAATTTTGAGTTATCACATTTTATTGGGTCCGTTCTGTTTGTAGGCTCCTTAGGACTACATAAAAATCACTTAGTAAAAAAAAAAAAAATAATTTTATTTGTGACAATTTTACTTTTTATGTTTCAAAACTTTATTAACCTTTCGGCCTTTTTATCTTTGGCCATTTTTAAACATTTTTTTTTACCTTTACAACTCAGTTATTTATAACACTAGCCTATGGAAGTATTAGTCTACACTGTAGGTAATTTTTTTTGAGGATTTTTTAGTTAAACTATATATTATGTACCCCTACCATTTCAAACATTTCCCTACTCTGCTTTACAAAGGCCATAGGTTACAGTAGACTAATAGCATCCCTATTGAGGGCAGACACACAAAGAAGACATTACCCTAAAAAGCCCTCCTGATGACCTTGCACCCTAATCCATGGAGTTTTAGAATGATAAGAGTTAAGGCCGAATGATAAAGCAATCTGGACCTGATTCCTTTACCTGGTGCCTATAATGAGGGCGATTTAGGGGGACCAGGTATAGACCTATCGCTGCCCTTATTGCTAGGGGATGAAGTCAAGGGCGTATTATTGGGGGTTGGGGATTGCGAATCAGCTTTAAGCTCTGTTGGGCAGTATAACCCTTATCGACTTCACAATGAGGTGAATAAGGGTTTCATGTTTTTCGAATTTTAGTGAATTGTATTTATTTCCTAGCTTAAAGATATAATAATAATCAATAATAATAAAAAAAAAAAAATCAAACTCGTACTAACACAGAATGTTATTTGATGAGTTCAGACTGTTAGACGTCCTTCAGCACGGAAATACTGCAGTTTAATAACACCACGGAAAATTCTTTAAAAATCACAGGAGAGAAGTAGCAAAAACATAACCACAGACCAATATATTGAAATGCAAGGATAATTAGGTTTCGTGAATAATGTACAGCTTCATGGAATAAATTGTGTGTTACCGATTATATAATACTGAATAAAGTTGGGACTTCACCCTTTGAAAGTAGATTTATTTTGTTAAATAAGGACAATACTATAAATGACTATTTAACATCTGTTAAATATCTATAGTCAGATATTAAATTCGAATGAGATTTTTTTGGAATCTCAAAAATGAATTTAATTTCGCAAGTTATTCAATGTTCAGCCCGTTATGTTACTCTATTTATCATTAGGAATGAAATCTCTTGGATACATTTTTTCATTTGATTAAATTGAATATAATTATAAAATAGAACATTGAATTTGTTATAAAATAAATATAAATTTTGTGTGTATTTAGGATATTATAGAATGAATCATGACACATTAGAACATAAAACAAATTGTAGGTCCTCCGAAATAATCATTAATTTTCGTTGAGAAAGTAACCTTGTCCTAAAGTGGATGTTCATGATTGAACCATGCTTAATAACATTATATTACGTAACACCTATGATTATCAGATTGGATTTGCACGTGCCACCATCAAACATTGTATGAATCATACAAAACAATACCTGTATAATTTCCTCCCACAGGGTTACTGTGTTAATGAAATAAAATATGCAATAAATCCCTATTACAATATAACGAACATCATATTGTACACGGTTTTTTTAATTGAATTTCACATTCTATGTATCAAATGTTCTATTTTTATTCAATTATATAAAGGGATTATTTGAAGATATACAGAAATCTTTTAAAGATTATGATGTTAATGAATACTATAAGTTAGAGACCCAACAATAAAATAAAAAAAATATTATGATATATTGAAGGACAGAATTGATATAAACAATCAATCTGGATTGTTGTATAAAATTCCATGTCTAAATTGTCCAGCTATATATATCCAGCTATATACATGAAACAAAAAAATTGTTGGGTAATAGATTTTATCAACACAGTAATGATTTAAAAAACAAGGAGAGAGATCCTAATAAAACTGCACTAGTGCAGCATGCAACCAAAAACTAGCATACATTCGATTTTGAAAATACTATGATTTTTACATGAAGAAAACAGTACATTCAAAAGAAAATTACTTGAGTCCATTTAGATATCACAAAACATTAATTATACTATAAATTTTAAAACAGACAAGAGAAATCTAAACATTATGCAAAGATTTTAAGTAAAATTAATTTATGAAAAATATTGGATAAAATTAATATTGATAACTATAATTAACCTTGATATGAATTGTAATAATAAAAGAAATAAGAAATTTAGTCAAAATATAGTTAAAATAAATAAATTAAAAGTGGGGAAACTTACAAATATTGTTTTGATTAATGTAATAGTGAAAACTAACTGTGACTAAAAGTTTTGATTTGTAATTTAAAATGAAGAACTGACAAAATAGGTAATTAGGCAAAAGCTAAGAATTGCTTATCTGTAAATTTCTATTATTTTCTAATGTTTCAATGTCTCATAGGGTAATTGTGGGCTGAATGTAAGGAATAGCCTGCAAAAAGTTTTTTAAAATTGATGTTCTAAATTGTATTAAGATATGATAATTTATCAATAATATTGTTATTTGTTTAAAATTGTAAGAAAAACTGTTTGTGATAGATTGTCCTTGAAGATGGCTGAATTGTCCGAAACGTCGGACATACAAAAAAATATAAATTATTTTGAGACTAAAATTGGATAAAATTTATTTTATTAAAACAAATGTTTTATTTTTATTCCATTATAATATTAAAGTTAATTGTCAATTATCCTTGTTCAGTTTAATAAGTGTTCTTGTGTATTCTCTCTATTAAAATGTTGTTGATGATCTCCTTGTAAAATTTCTTTTACAGCGATAAATCATCATTTTATACAAATAATATAAATGAAAAATAAAAATAATCTCTTAATTATATTAAAAATGTTTTGATGATTACCGTGTACTATTTTATTTTACATATGATCCCAGATCAAGGGGTACCTCCCCTAGTAGAAATAAAATAAATAAATAATAATAAAAAGAAAACAAGTAAATAATTATAATATTAATTATAATTATTTACTTGTTTTCTAAAATAAATTAATAATGATTAAATTTTTAAAAATAATACTATTTTGGAAACTATGTTGTCTACTTTATTTTCGTAACACACTTATACATTACATATAAGGCACCTCAGATAAGGAATAGAACCAGATAATATCTAAAAATAAGTTTGACTGATAATTTCTAATTTTAGTAATTTAAATATGGTAAATTATACATTTATAAATATTACTTAATATATATTTCTAATCATAAATTATTAATTTGTAGCATGGTAATTTATTAATTTTTTACCTCTCCGGGGTGGCCCATACCGGTGCCGGGTAGGTCAAATTGAAGGTGTAGCGGCACTCTTCAGTGAACAGCCTCTGGTAGACATACCTGCACAGCCTTTCTCCGCCCTTGTCCGCCTGCCTGCAACAAATATTTAAATAATTAAATGATGAATAATTTTAATATTATTGTTTTTACTATTTGGCATATTTTTTTTAACAAATAGTTTTCGCCTACCTAGAATGTTTGGGATTATTTCTATTATCTGTTTTCATAATTATGAGAGATGAGTTGACCGTGGATGACATACGAGGAGAAGATGGTTGGGGGTGCGGTCAAAATGAAACACAAATAAGTTGGAGTAACCTATTTAAGTGTGGCAACGTTTAGGCGAGAGTTTTTAGCCTTTTTTAGGGCTAAGAACAGAAAAAGATAACAACCACAATAAGTATAGAAAATAAAAAAGAATATATAAACAGAATAACATAAAATGAATAATTTTATAGAATGGAATTAATAAAATGAAGTGATGAAGGAAGTGGGAAATGGGTAATTGAAAAAGTGGGTAAAATAACATAAGTTAGGAAATAAAATAAAATGAAGTTATATAATGCAAAGAAGTATGAACATATTAGTTATTAATAATTTAAAAATTATATAATGAATTATAAATGAAATATATTATAAAATAAAATATGGAAAGAAAACGAGAATTGAGAGAAAGAGAATATATGTAACCATGATGATTGATAAACAAGCAAAATATAAGTAAAGTTTAACAAAAGAAATGAATAGAAGAAAAACAATTTTTTTTTTCTGAGGTCTAAGAAATACAAACATTTCATTCACCTCTTTGAAACAAATTTGGTTTAGGAACCAAAACCCGTGATGTTTTATCCTCTTTTCTTGGAAAAATGGCTAAACTAAACGTCAAATTGTCGATGTTTAGAAACGTAAGAAGTTGTCCAGCAACATTATATAGTTAATATTGAGAAAAAAATTTTAGATTTTTAGTTTACTTATTTTTTTTTAAAGATGAATACATCCAACAAAAATTGGAGGTTTGTTGTTAATTACCTCAATCTTAAGCTTTTTGCTACCGGTCATCATATACGGTACACATCCTCCACATATGTAATTAAGACTTTGTAGGCTGTTATCATGTAATTTTACTTTAACTATACCTCCCATTTACAACTCAGCTGGAAAGAAGCCTGACCGCAATCCAGGATCGGTAAGAAGCCAAGACAATAAAAAAGGACCGTAAGAGATTACTTACTCTAGGAGTGAAATAGGTGGTGTCACAATTAAAAAAGGTTCAAGCCTAAGAACGTTTTCTCCACCGCCCACCCAAGATCGGCAGATAAGTTAATCAAGCCGGATTACTGGTCTTCCCCTATCCTAACAGGACATGGAGTGTCCTGAGAGAAGTTCAACAAGCATGGTAACGTTATTGATCTCCTGTGGAGACCACCTGTGGAGCGTAGACGCGACAAAGTATTCCCTTTGTGTATTCTGCACTTATATGAAGGGACAAAGATCTTGACTTTTCAAGAAAACCTGTATATGCATTATAGGTGACTCCGACTTTCCCCGTCTGATGGAAGAACAAAATTATCCATGCATTAAGCATTCTGTGGTGAACTGAAAGGAGTTGGTGGCTTCCCACAAATCACCTTGGGCAGAACCCGTCGGTCAAAGGAAACAGGGAAGTTGGACAAAGAAGACAAACGCAGGGTCTGTGGGATAAGGAGCAGGCATTATAGTGTAGGCGATGTTAAGGGGGACAGAATGAAGCAGTAAAATACAACAATATCACAAAGTTACACAATCGCTCGTTTGTCTGCATCTCGGAATACAATTTTTTCCAAATTTATAACATGTGAAATAAGATAATTTCTTATATAACAAGTGATTATATTATTATAAGTGGCGTGCGTACACCTAACGCCCTTCTCCACTGCCACTTAAACCCGTACGGCCGAAAGGGTAAAAAAAATAGGTTTCGAAATTTCCATTGAAAGGAAAACCCAATGTAGTTTATGAACCTTTTCATACAACCACACTGTTTTCGAAGCAGTTATCAAATATATATAATTTCCTTTTCTAATGTATGACTTGTGGATTTTTTTTTTCAAGCGGAAGATAACTTAGTTATCACTGTTGAAACCGAAATTCTCATTCCTTTATCATTAATTTAACAGAAGGAATGAGGCATATAATATTCAAACCCAGAATTATATATATCAGACTTGGAGGATGGAAGAAACATAAAATAAGAAGTATTTCTTTTTCCACTATAATTTAGTATACTTGGATTTTGGAAACAAAAAACCATTTTAGTAGTAATGATAAACTTTTTCGTGGAGAAAATTTCGACCTTTCTCATTACTTTGTGTCTTTAATATACTGTTCGATTAATAAACAGTAAAAAAAAATCACTTATTGCTAACTCAATAATACTAATGATTCTTTTTTATTGTTTATTATTTTATTTTTAGTATTATAATTTTA
This sequence comes from Halyomorpha halys, assembly GCF_000696795.3. Lineage (NCBI taxonomy): Eukaryota > Metazoa > Arthropoda > Insecta > Hemiptera > Pentatomidae > Halyomorpha > Halyomorpha halys. The sequence goes on from NW_027108461.1 coordinate 161,036, forward strand.
TTGTTGAGTTATGATTAAATGTATATTTTTTAAAAAAGCATAACGAGCTAAATTTTTATACCAATCTAGATAGGGCTCATTTCCTGGCGGTTGAGATATGATACACCCATCCTCCCGCAGATAGGATGGACGGCAGGATGCTGATGAGGGTGATCGAGTATATTAAATTTTGGCCCCTATCGATTGCTTGTACCTGATACCCTAATCCGAGAGCAGGTTCATCTCCCTAACTCCCAAACAAAATGGATTCCTGGAAAGGTTGGAGGTATATATTTGCTTTCATGTTGAAATCGTGCGTTTTTTTTATTTTAAAATTTCAAACATCCCAACTATATTCTTGTTATGATACAATTAGTATAAACTACTGTACGAAATTACTTTTATTTATTTTTTTACTAAGTATTTGTTTATGAATCGAAAATAACAGAATTGAATCAGTCATTTAAGGAAACACCTTTTCTTTAGTAAAGTAAATTTCGGATTACAATTTTTAAACTCGAAAAACCTTCAAAAGGCATTACTAAAACACCTATTAATAATTTATGTGTTTTAATTTAAACATTTAGAGAGCCACTACTTTTGCCACTATAAATGGGATAAGACTTACTGAAACCAGACAATCCGGATGGCCTACCCAGCTTTAGAAAAATAAAGATGAGGGTTCCTCATTTGACATATATTCGTAAAATACTTATAATTAGAGATTACCATAGAGTTCGTTATACAGAGGTTAAAAAAGTAGTGCGTAGGGCCTCAGTATTACGAGGCATATTTAATTTTATAATTAAATTCTCATTATTTTTTTTTAATATTTAAAAATCACTGTGTACGAATTTCAATAGTCAATGAAAATTTTCCAAAAAACTTGTCAATAGACATTTTGAATCTTTTGTCCTGAATCCTGTCTCCTAATTTGGCCGCATTTCGACAGAAAATAGAATCATGAAAAAAAACAAAAAACATTCTAATAAATTTAATTTTATATTGCAAACAATTGCACGTTTCCCTCATCTCGGGCAAAATTCCGCGATTTTACTCAATTTTACTCAATCTCTGTATTAAATATCTCATATTATGAATACCAATATTTATTTATCCCAATTTAATTTTTTTTCCCTTATTTAATTTATAGTTTAAAATTACTAAGGATTGAGGTAAAGCAGTGCATTGATTAAAATATGAATAGTCGAGTTAACCAATGGCTTTGGGTAACTATGAAACGTCTCAAGAATAAGCTTGTTATTGTTAAACAGGGATTCCCACTCTTTCCTTATTTTTCTGTCTAATATTTCAGTAGTAAATTTAAACTTATACAAAATGCCGAAAGCGAATATACCTGATATACGGGGATTAGATTATCTGAAGATAGGAAAACCTTCCCGAAACGTTAATAGAGAAAATAAAGATGTTTCTAAGTCACATTCAATAGGAAGTATTTTTACCTTGTCATCCAAGTGCAATAAGTTTTATAACATTTGTGCCTAATATTTTTCTCTTTAATCTGGATGTAACTGGTAAAGGTCACGCTCATGCTTAATTCATCACAGAAGCTACGTGGCTAAGGGTCTCGAAAGAAAAAAAAAGTAATAATATTACGAATAAAAGTCTAAAACCTGGCTCCTTTTGCTCCAGAGTTCCATTGTCCCGCCCTTTTATGTATTTATTATTCGAAAGGGCCAGTATAAAAAATATCCTCCAAAGGGAAATATTTTCAGCGTAGAGGTCGATTCAGATTACCTTGAAGGAGTCACTGGACTTTGGCAAGATCAGGGTTAGGGCTTTTTGTGTTTCATTACAGATGAGTTAGCTCGAAAGCCCTTGCCCAAAATGTGAAAAGAGATGCGAATGAAACATGATAGAAACTTTTCTAGTATCTTCAATATAATTTTTCTTTCATCATTTTTTATGAAATAATTAGATCTTTTTTTGTCCAATTATTTATTTAATTTTTGGGCAAATTGTAATTACTCGTAAAACTACAGAAAGATGGATTACGAAAACTCGAAATGTTAGTCATTTTTAATTTCAGAAACAAATAGTTACAAAAAGTAAAAAATTCATTGTATCTTGATTCTGTTAATTAATTTATCAATTGGTTTAAATAATTCATCCAATACGCAAAATGAATCCAAAATTTCCCTTGCCCGAAATATAATTTATTTAAATGATTCGTGACTGATTGTTAAATTGATTATCATTCAATATAAAGGTTTTTGGTGGAAATCTATCCAGACGTTTTTCTCTCTTTCTCTTCTAGTAACATGTGCAGGATTTGCTCACAGTAAGCTCACTGTTGTAGTATGCTCATAATATGGTTATCATGTTACTGTGATGTCCAAACAAACTATATGGAATTTTAAATTCAAATAAATAAACCTATCTAAAAATCTACTTCTTTTTTTTATATATATAAACTAATGATAATATTAAATTTTTAAACAAATTCAAATTGTGAGAACGTTTTATTTGGTTACAATTCCTCTATTTATACCTACGTTTAATGTCAATTATTAATAATATAAATGTGTACATATTATCTGGTGTATTTAATTTTTCTATAAGTTCATTTACGAATTTAGGAACTTTATTTTTTTTCTCATAATTTTTGTTATATTTCAGGTATTTGCAATAATGGATTAAAAACAAATGTATTTTGCCATAGAGGTACTGCAAGGTAAAGCATTTTATTTTTTCTTATAGCAATTCATTAAGAGTTATGGTTAATGTTTTGAATTTTATTTCTGTTTTGATCTTGTACAGGTTATTTTTTTTTTATTAGACAATATTGGATATATTTTTAATTTGAAATTTGATAATTGGAATTAAAATGAATTAAAATTTACGATTGAACAATAGATCCGAGAAACTCAGTAGCCGAATTAATATATGATTTAAATTAATTTTAAAAAAATTATATTTTCGCGATGAAAAGGGATTTTATACTATATATTTTGATCTTTTCTTTTTATAATTGTTTACTTAATTCCTTATTTTCGTCTTTTGGAATATCCTAACTGCGAATTAAAAAATAACTTGATGACTTGAAGTACTATTAAATGATTAGTTTTTAATTGATACTATTTTGGTTAGTACTTTTTTATTTATTTATTTCTATTTAAAACTGTATTTACTTAAAAATATATTTAGTAGCTTTTATGTAAGATCAAAATTTAGTGATACAGACATGTGAAGAAACTACCCATTGGTAGCACCCTAATAATATTTCTACACTAGACGGTCTCGAGGTCATCTTCTTTTCAGGCACCTCAGAGGATCGTCAGGAATGGAAGAAGCTAAGTTAGAAACTAGAGGGTTTTGGTGGTTAAGAAGTTTGTAATGGAAGGGTTAATATCTGGTTCAGGCTAGATCGATTACATATGGAACATTAAGGTCTTTATGAATGATTTTATTTGTGACAAAGTAAGGAGAATTGTGGATTTCACGAAGGCTTTTGGATTGTAAGTATTCAATACGAGAGGAATTCAAAAGTTTAGTGGAGACCCTAATATGCCCTAATATTATTATTGTCTTGTAGAACAGTCTTTTCCAATGAATTGGAAGTTTAGACCGCTTGTCTAGTAAGTTCTGTTATAGTCGAAACCGATGTACAGTTTTCTGTTTTTTTACTGTTGTGTGAGGTTAGTCGTTTGTCCAGATGTAGTCCAAGGTAGCGGATCTGTTCGACAGTTGACAGTCATTATTAAAAGGGTAAGGTACTGTTTATTCTGAAGAATATATATATGATAATATCCTCTTCTTATTAAAAAAATAACTTCCGTTTAAATAAAATTAAATTGCATTAAACTAAAAATTTTGATTTTACTATTTATATAAATAAGCTATAGAGAGAAAAAAAAATGCTTCACTACCAATCTCTATTCCATTCCTACTTGCCGTCGTGGGAGCTGAGAATCGCTAAAGGTCATCCGTCATAGAAGAAAGTGGAAAGTGTGCGACATTTCTTGCGTAACCAACCGGTCTTACTTCCAATGCGACTTTTACTGAGACCACTTGCTTGCATAATCAACAACAATTATCAATGTTAGTAAATAATAAAGACCATTTTTTAAAAAAAATCAGGATTAAGTGTATTTTTAGAGAAATAATTGGTTAGAAGGACTTGTTTAACAATACCAATACTTACATTATTGCCCAACTTGAGTTTGCAAGAATGTTGTGTGTGGTTGTAATCGATTTACTTGAGACAAATCAACAATGGATATTGATGTAAGTCCAGTTTGCATCTGATTGGAAAATATTTTCAAAGTTAACAGACTGACACTTTCTTAATATTTTGGATTGGCATATTTTTAATTAAAATCAACAATGAATCATAAATTAGAAAAAGGAGAATTTTTGAGAAAAAAAATGTCTATAAAAATATGGACAATTTTTATACTTTTGTTTTTCTAACTCCTAGTATAACTATTTATTCTTATAATTAGATAGGATGAAATGATTTTATACAAGTCTGGACCGATTCCTTCTGTAGTAGGATAGAAAGCTGACTCAAAACTGCTTATCTATTGCTAAATTTATATGTAATAAGATATGAAATAAACACAATTATAAATTTGATATTAATTATTGTATTTATTGTGTAAATTAAATATTTGCATACATGTTACAAGTTTTATTTATTGGACTTATCAAATTAGGAACCAACCGAAATTTATTTAAGCCATATCAATAAATTTTTCATTAAAAAAAAATCCCAGAGCTCTATCCGTATCTAATATGCTGTGGAATTCCAATACATTTATAGTAATGGAAGTAATAATTGATTTTTTTTTTTTGTTTATCTGATCAGTTTATAAAACTTCACATTCATGTATGTATATATTTAGTAGTCGTTTGCAATTATGGTTTGACCGGCGAGATTATAAAGAATAAATTAGTAATGCTTAACCCAACCAAAACTGTCAATATTATTGAACGCGGGGTATATACGATAGGAGTCAATATTATTGTTTCAATATACCCCTCAGACGGTCAATATATTTACAAAATTCGATATTGACCGCATAAGGGCCCCTTTACCCGTTTTTATTAACTGGGAACTACTAATCAGACTTATTAGTGAAATCACTTTCTGAGTTAATATTATTGTATTAAATTGCTGATTTTTATTTATTTTTCAACCTGTAAATTACTTCTTTCTAATAACTATTTCTTATCCCTACATCATCTTACTTGAACTGAGAATTTACTCAATTCGAAGCGGTCTAATTTCGTCAGTTTTTTTGCAAATTATTATAACAATAAATAATATCTCCGAAAATGCTTGTATTTTAGACCATAGCTGCCGGCTCCTACATTTTCAGGAAATGAAATCTCCTTAGAGTGTACCAGAGTATTTTTTTTCTCGATACCTTGATAATGCCTGTATACTTCTTAGTAGAAGTTAGACAGATAACTCAAGGTCCAAAACAACAATTAAACGAAACAAATATCGCATGATAAAAGTATTGTGTCTTAGCAAGTTTCTATTGATAATAAAAGTAAGAATCATTGGCTCTATCTGCCTTATCATTTACTCTGGGCATCAATCATGGGCCTCTAACTGTGAAGCAGCATTTAGCTTCCGTCATTTGTTAATGTTTTTAGCAATGATCTAACTTTACAAAAAATGTACTTCCATGATTTTCATTGTATATTAAAATTAATTTGGTTTACTATCCAATTAAACTACATAGTAGTTTGATTTTTATCTTGAATATAAGAATGTATTTTTCATTTATATCATGTTCCCAGGATGTGACAATTTAATTGCATAGTTATAATTAAAATAATAAAAAAATCGGGGTTAAATAAAGTACTTTTCTCCACCAGGCTCTTGCTGTACGATGTTGAAAATTATGATGGACTTTTGAATTATTATTGAATAAGTATCTATACATTTCATCCACCTCAGATCAAAATCTGATAACTATTGTGATGAAAATAATGTTTTGTTTATGTTGGGCTAGATCCACTCTTTGTAATCCGGCTATTCTTCTACAGTTCTATACGGTCCACTAATAAACTCTACATAAATTTTTAAAGTGACGTTAATATTATTATTATTATTATTATTGGAGTGACAGATCGTGGAGGTCAAAGGCCTCGCGCAATGTATTAGGGAAATACATCGCGCGTTTCTTGAAGTGATTTTTTCATAGGGTGGGTTCGTCACTTCCACTGAGTTGATAGATGAGTGCGTTGCCATGCTGCTACAGTTGCACCAGAGTAAATATAGAATATAGTAATATTATCTATTTAAAAATTCTATTTATGCCAAATATATAAATAAAATTAAAAATAAGCGAATTGGAGAAGATGGTCGGGAAGAGGGAACCTTGCTAAAACTCTGCCAGTTAGGATTCCCTGCATATTCAGAGGGTTTGAACAGAAATGTCTTTTTCATTATTCTTTTCTTTATTATCATCTAGTTCGATTCCCGTTATGAAAAGTTAAATTTTACTGTATTTTTATTTATTTATTTTTGTATCCCGTACATTTTTTCTTTAGGTTATTTGTATTTTTCTAAATCATTACTTTTAATTATATAACTCCCTTATATACCATCAATCATCAATTATATCTTTTTAATCAGAATAGTATTTTATATATGTTAGCATTATTTCAGAGTATTTAATATTAAATACTTTGTTTAATTTGATTCAAACAAAGGTTGATAAGCTTTTTAAATTAGATTAGATTTTTATTCAGGGTGGCCAACATCTAGGTTATTACACCCTTCCCCTAGGTTATTACAAGCCTTTCCATGTATAATTGTTATAATTTAAACAATAAAGTTGATGGATATTGAAGGATTTATATATTTTATGCACCTTTAGAATTTTTATTGCACGATTTTGCTCTTATTGGATTTTACTGCACGTTATTTCGGTTTTTACTGTACACAAAATACGGTCTCTAGCTATAAAAAATGCGTTCTAAAACGCATCTAAAATACGTTGCATCTTTTTAGAATATTTTTAATTTTCTAACCTTTCTTCAGTTCTTTTTTAGGGCACCTAATTCTATAATTTCCAATGCAACTACTTTTTTACGTATAATGGTGGTAAATCTGAGTTTATTTAGATATGTTTGCATTGGACAATTGTTTGGTCCAACACCGTGAGGTGTAATAACTAAATAGTTGATTGCCCAAAATAAAAACATTAACCTAAGCAACAACGTGTTCAAGACTTGTCCTGAAGATGTAAATCGTCCAAAACCATAAATATGAATTTCGATGTATGTATAAACCGTATGAAAAATCGGGAAAACGTATTGAAAAAAATCTTTCAGATTCCGATTACCTATGAGAATCCATTATCAGAGTTTTCTTACTCAAGAAAGGAGACTGAAATGCCTGCATTAAGCCTCAATTAAGAAGTATCTCAGTTATATGGTATGAATTATTTTATATATAACTAAAAATAGATATCATGGAATAAATAAATAAATTATAAGTAAAATAATTTTGATTAAACTTTTATGTTATATATTCCAGGCCTTACAGTACCTCCTCTGGTAGCTCAGTTGGTAGAGCGGTGGACTGTAGTTGGTTGAAGTAACTGATATCCATAGGTCGCTGGTTCAAATCCGGCCCGGAGGAAATTTTTTAAGACGTATTTTATTTTTTTACATAGTAGGTTGTCATAATGTGTCACTTTTTCGTATTATTTAATTGATTTTATTTTTAAATAAATTTCATGAATATTCAGAAGTATTTTTTATTTTATTTTTCTGACCATACACTTTATAATTAATTATGTGTGGTTATTAATTTTAAAATTATTATAATCTGATGAATAATAAGTGATAATTCGTATCTGCAAAGCGAGTATTTTGCAACATGGAAAATAAGCAGTATTATAATTTAATCTAAAATCTATTAATCTTTCGGGTTTTTATGCCTCTGAGGATTTATATCAAAATACAATAATATTGTTTAGTTTCGTGTTTGTTTTGTGTTAGTGACAACACGATATCTTCATAAAATCTGATTACTCATCATGAATTCTATTTTTCACACGTTTCGACCTCTCCTACTTATGCTTTTGAGACCTGGTCAGTCGATGACGTGTTGTTTTATTATATTAATGAGGTTTAAACATGCAATTATTTATTATATATTTTTTTGGTAATTACGAAGTACCACTTCTACCATCCAATTATCATGGTCTAATATTTTGTTATTCAGTTTTAAAGGAATTAATTATAGATTCTATAATTGGATTTTTTAAATCATTATTTAATCATAGCATTATATCTGTGTTAGTGTTTAACTAATAAAATTAGAACGACATTTATAAAATTTGACCACAGTAATATAAAATTAGATTATAAATTAAGAAATTATCCTAAAAAACATAAAAGAAAAAATTAAAATAATGGTTAAGATAATGTAATTTATGAAATTAACTGCTATAAATGTATAGGGTATTTATAGGTGAAACTTCCAAAAACTTTAAAACTTGAGTTGAGCAACACTAATTTAATTGTAAAAAGTTAACAAATAACAGCACTGGCCCAACATAGTTAATTTTATTAACATAAACATAATTTTGATATACAAACCTTACAATTTTGGATATAGGTAATCACACAAAAAATTGGAAAATTGCTGAAGCAATAAAAATAACTAAAAACGTTGATAATGCAATTAATTTTTTGACTGACACTAATGATTTAAGTGCACATTATGTTGATATTATAAATCATTAAGAAATATAAATAATTAAACATCAGTATAGAATGTTTTAAAAATATTTTAATATACTTTTCATCTTTTTAAGAAATAGAGGTAGGAGATAATTAGCATAGTTGTAATATATTTGTTATCAATTTTAAAGATAATCATAATTCACGTATTCTTAATAATAATGGTTTTAGATTTCTCCTTAATTTTGATATATGAAATTTTATTTATTACTTTATTTAAAAACAAAATGACAGAAATATGATTATTGTGACTATTATACCTCAGACTACAAAAGGAGACCAGTTTAAGTATAAAATATGAGGATATAGTTTTGTAATCTTGTATGTGCTACTTAAAAATTAATTTTACATCGTTTCGCACCGCTTTTGGCTCAACCCCAAATCATTATGATATTTTAAATACTTAGCATTGGCTATGTGCAGAGTACAAAAAGTTGAGAAATCAAACATAAATGTGCTAGGAAATAAATTATCTAAAAATTACTTTTGTGAATTTTAATCATTTATGTTACATTTTTAATTTTCTTTGATGATTTTTAAATATATAATACAGATTCCGTCCTACTATAGCGTAGAAATTTAATTATAAATTATTAGGTTATAAAATTACATATATACCCAGGTGTCATGGCCGTAATTTGAGTTCTTTTTTTGTCATTTATACATTATCTTGAAATGTGCTCTTAGATTTTGTAAACTGTAGAACATTTTTACATTCACGAATAGTGAGTATTAAGAATTGTAAGTTATAAATTGGTGCTTCTTTGTTAGAGGTGACTCACATGGCCAGTAATTCCCCTTAGGTGGTCTTTTCTTATCGAACTTATTTCGGGGTCAAGCCCGACAATACTGTCTGAAGTGGGTCCTGGGTTCGAATCTAAAGACTTTATATTAGTTTTTTCTTTACTTTTTTGATTTCAGAGACAATTATTAATCCTAAAATTTGTTTTAGGATCACCAGAAACGGGTTTCTATTGTGTTTGGATTCATATTTAGTAATGTACATCTATTTTGTACAAAATTTGAAAAAATAATAACGGTTTTGGGTTTGCGGTTTATGATATAATACTAACTGAATTAACATGTTATGGTGCTCATTCAAAGTTTAATATGTCAGTTATATTTACTACAACTTTTCCGTTAGGAAGCGCCATTTAGATGCTATAGGCCAAATAAATAAATAAATAAAACTGGCTTTATTCATTACTTTATCAAATTAACTAGAATAATTTTAGAATCCTCAGAAACGCATATCCATGTCAAGTGCATTACATACTTATTTTTAAAATTATTTGCGGCTATGGGATCTTATGCATCGGGCTGTACTAAAAGTGTACTGGATCTCATCCTTTTTTGAGTAATTGGGTCATAGTCCGGATGTATCTGGAAACATCTACTCTACTAACTGTTTTGATGACGTTCTTCTCAATAGCTTAGTTCCTGCCGCTCATTTAGATTGGCCTATTTAAAGCTGCCTATGAATCTATTACCATGTACATAGTAATAGAACACATAGATACATAGGAACAATTCTGCATCTACCCTTTTGATTTATTTACTTTCCAATTATAGATAAGTAAAATAATGTTCCTTAAAAATTACATAGCACCATTATATTTGCGTTATGACTGTATTTAAAACCATAATTTTTGCCCCTATACACATTATCAAATTTTAAAAAATGCCGGTTTAATGTTGATAGGAGATTTTTCTTCAATTTTGTTAATATTATAAAAGAAATTTGTCCAAAAAAAAAGATTAATGATAGTAAAGTTGTTTATAACAATGAAATAAATATTTGATGTGTTTTTATTTTAATTTTATTTTTTGCTTATTTATTTCTTTTTTTGAAGTAATATATGTTTTTGGAATTATAATCGGATAAAAATATCGATATATTTCCAACATCCCAATATACGTAACCTTGCTTAAGTGAAAGTAGGGAAGTTGGAAATGGAAGGATACAGCAGTGACGATCAACATCATCTTTGTACTTCACTATCCTTAGTAGGATGGTCGTAGTAAATATTATTAGCTATGAATAACTGAGAAGTACTAGATATACTTCCGCAACTACACTTAGTTCCTTAAGGATTAGCTTACTGAGCCATTAAACCCGCCCACATAATAATGAACGGAACAATTACTGGAATAGTAATGTTCAACTTAAGTTTGTTCGGGTCTGTTCACAGACTAGTTGCAATGGTCTCTGAGCTTGAACTAAAGGGTCTTAACTGCACCCAACTAGGAGCTTTAGAGGTATTAAAGTAGATTTAATCTATCTATCTGATCTGTCCAGTGGTTACTTATTATTCTATTTGTTCATTTTTGTACCGTTATAATATTAGGCGGTAACCAATGAAATGTCAGACTTGTTTTATTCGATGATAAAACTAATGAAAGAAAACATTCTATTGTTTAAAATACTTACAATAGGTACTTAGTTAATATTCAGGTATTTTTCTTTTATTTTCATGAAATATTTTGATTTTGTTATCCAGGATTTGTGTTAGTTTTTACTATCGATGGAATGTGATACATTACATGTTCTATTCTTACATTATTTTAAACTTGAATCTAATTATTTCCAAAGTGTTTCTTAACATCTACATAGTGATGTTAAAGCGAATAAAATAACTGTATATTACCGGTCCTCCGGGTTGCAGTCTGGAAGTTCTGTTTCTCCTGTCGGTTATATATGTTCTCATCACTATAGTGAAGAAGTATTTTTTTTTTTTTATATATATTTAACATTCATATATTTGTGCATTTCAGTTGAAAGCTCACTAACTCCATAAAATCATTCTTAGTATTTTCGGACATTTACTCCATAACAATTTAGAATTAAGTACATGGTTCAGAGCAGGATGTAAATATTATGAAAGGGTCGTCCGTAGCTCAGATGGTTAGGGATTGGTCTATAGTTCTGAGATCTGCGACCGGCGCCAATTCGAATCCGTGGGCGTTGACTTTTTCATTAAGTGACGGTCTCACAAAATGAAAAACTTACCCCCACCATGGTTAGAATAGGTTGGTTACCTATTGATAACCAGGCAAACATCACGTTCGCTGTGGATTGCCTTATTATATGGAATTGTTATACTTCTATATTTTGTTATACTTTTGAGAAAGTACTGCGACTATAAATAATTTAGAAATATCTGTTCTGAAACGAGCGAGGATTAATGTCAAACTCAAATTATGGTGGTAAGTTAAAGGTATAATTTATTTATTCAATTAAAAATTTACTTTCCAATATATCGTATTTTCATATGTAAGTCTTATTTTAACTCATTTTCAATATTTTTCATACTAAAAGATTTTTTTTTAAATTATTATCAATGGCTGAAATCGATAATATTTTATTCATTTTCTATTTAACAACGTCATAATTCTACCTAAAAATTGGAAATAGTTAATGGATTGGTAAAAAAAAATTAATTCATATCTACTAGGTGTTGCTATGTACTAGTAGCAGATTTATTTGGGATGCCAGGATAATCGCTGAAGGCAATTATCCAAAAATAAGTATATTAATTGATTATAAATTGAGTCCTAAAAAACTATTATTGTAATTGGATTCCTTTCCAAAGGCTGTTTGTGTGTTTACCAGTTTACCAATTAAATACCTTTATATTTATAAAATGTTCTTACCATTAATTATATAGGATAATAAAGAGTGGTATATTAGGTTATATAATAGTATATAAACTACATAAGGAAACTAAGTATTTATTTACAATTTGTTATTGTGATTGAAATGATTCAAATGATTCAGATAAAGGTTGCCATAAAATATAAATTATTACATGATTACTTATTAGTTAATTTATACTTATAGCTGCTAATGCCGTGGGATGTAGTGCCGTGGGTGTCTTCTGTTTCATCAGGGATGTCCATGCCTCCTGGCCTTCGTATGGTCTGAGCGCATCCTCCTGACTGTGATCTTCACTCGTCTAACCCTTCCTCTTGAGGTGCTCCTCCGTCTAGCCCTTCCTGTAGAGTGTTCCTCTCTTCTCTTGTAAATTCCCTCTTGTCTTTTTCTCCCACTTCCCTTTTGGAGCGTTACCTTATTTTTAAATCTCTTCTCTGATTGGTTATCGATGTCCGAAGACTCCCGAGGCAGGCGTCCCCCTCCTCAGGGCCGAGGATGTGTAACAAAAAGTTTGACTTGTCCAGGAAGGGCCTGCACCTGGTTAATTTGATTCTGGTCCCTCGTCACAAACTATCATTTTTGTTAGAACACTTAAAGGTTAGCCAATCTAATTTTCTCAGGGGCCTCTGGTAATGTGACAAACTTAATACTGATGTTTTCATATCCAGGGACGCAGTAAGGGACTCCTGCCCTAACCAGGTATCGGGGACAGATAGCAAAAAACCTTAATAAACGACATATTGTTGAAATCATGGCTAATGCCTTGATACATAGCAGTGTTTAATATATGTACATATAAACAGAAAATACACATACAATCAAAAAAGATATTAATAAGACATTTCAGCAGTTTTTACTACCCAGAAATGACGTTTCTAAACTTTGGCCCGCAGTTTATGAATAGTGTAAAATACAGATTCAACGTTGGATTTCAGAATTATTAAGTAAAGTTTCATGCACACGGGCTTTTAAAGTAGCCTTGTATATTTACGAATATTATATAATAGCAATAGTGTAATATGCCGGGATTCGTACCTGTTTTGTTTGGTATAGAACAGCATAATTAATTTTTTATTTATGTGTAAAGATGGTGAGGTGAAAAAATTTCCTTTATAATATTATTTAATACTCTATATTAAATTTTATGACGTTTCAGAATGTTCTCTCACTCTTTTGGTATTATTCCTTATGATCAGAATTATCCATTTCCTTTCTGAAATTTTGTCATTACAATTCCATGATTAAAAAGTCTTACAATATATTATTTAATGAAATTTTAATTCTAATTTGATATTTTCGTTTATTTATTTGAATTCTGGTCTATTTTTATTTTATATATGTATATATAGTTGATCGTAAAAATTGATGTATAGGAAGATGGTCAGGGTTGCGGTCAAAGGAGAAACAAAAATAGTTTACAACTATTTATTTTCCTGTATAGGAAGATGGTCAGGGTTGCGGTCAAAGGAGAAACAAAAATAGTTTACAACTATTTATTTTCCGACGTTTCGCCCCACTTTGTAGGGCTTCATCAGGGCTAAAAAGATACAAAAGAAACAAAAATAGTTTACAACTATTTATTTTCCGACGTTTCGCCCCACTTTGTAGGGCTTCATCATGGCTGTTCAGAACAAACGGGTGAACCGTATTTTTATTTTGGTTTTCGTTTCTGTTGTTTCTAATCTATTGTACTATTTTATAGCCTCATGCAAGTATATGGATGGCGTAGTTTCTTTGAAGTACGTACATACCGTACATTCGTACTTTAAAATGTTGATCTTATTATTTTCGTGGTTACCCCTACGATATTTTTTGAAAGCAGCAGTACCGTTAGAACGAATTGCTGAATCACAGGTGAAACGGAATCTGGGCAATATACGGATTCTTCAAAGGTCTGAAGGTGTTTCTCCGAAGATTGTCTCTGGGGCTTCACAAGAGGCAGCATGTCCTGTTTCTCGGCACGTACTGATAAATTCCTTTATACGTATAGATACTTGAACTTATAAGAAAAATAGTAAAATAAAAAACATGGGCAGCTTAGCTACGCCACTAAGATTGTGTTTTTATATATAAAAAACAAACATATTAATTGGTTGTATTGGTGTTTATTATTTTTCCGCAGTTACGAAAATTGTGGGCGTGGGAGTTTTAAGATTAGACTCCCAAAAAGCACTTCATCATCACCAACTCTATTTCTGAAATACCACCTTGGTGGTTATTTGACCTTTTTTTAAATCAACGACTGGTACTAATTTACTTGATTATACCTTGACTTCTAAAATCACTATTTAGATAGGAACATAATGAACCCAAGTTTTCAAGTTTAGAAAACACCTAAAATGAATCACTCAGATTGATAAAAATATTATTATGGATATGTGATGCTGTAATCCTGTTTGCAGAGACTCTCATATCATTGATGTTATGTTATTTAATTTTTTGAGGTATTATCTGGCCAAAAAAAATACGAAAATTTATGAAAATGTATAAGCTGGCTACGGATGCGCTTTTCCCACCGTTTTCATTTTCTAAAAAAAATTGCTGTACATTAATATTCATAATTTAGTTTAGTTATTTATTTAAATTTTATAATACAAAACTAGTGTATTACAAAATTAAATTGATCTGCTAAATGTTCAAAGAAGAGTTACGTATTTCATTTATTCCCATTATATTGTATAGTAAACAATGAGAAGAGTTGACAAGTATATTCACCGAATAACAATATGAATGTATCCACCTTAAGCGGAATTTACTTTGAATATTGTGTAAAGGCGATACATAAAGCCGTTGAGAATACCTCCATAGGAATTACATGGACACGGCTCTATCAGCCAGCTTGCTCTTGCTCACATGCCTCCATCCTCTTCCCCTAGTGTGCCATCCACTTCCTCGAATGTTTATCGACAACATTACCTTACTTTCATTCCAACAATAACCCTTCAGTCACTAACCCTTTCCGTTAACGGCTTTTGAACACACCTGTGCTGGAATAGAGCAATTGAAGAATTCACAGAGGATAGCTTCGTCACTTTTACAACCCCATTAACTCAATATATGAAGCCCTCAGGGCGTACCCACACACTTACATGAGATGAGTTTTACAACGAGTCTTGTAAGCTCTAAATTAAGAGGACTTACATTTCAGTCGTACACCAGTTACGGCGAAATGGATCAAATTAATTGTAAGATAAATGTAAGAAATATATTACGAATAAATTGAAGGAGTATGTGAATGAAGGGGTTATGTAAAATGTTTTTGTTTGTTTAGTGGAGATGAAGGGGGTCGGTGCCTATCTAACCAGTATGAGGTAATCTAACCTCAAAATCCAATTAATAATTGAGATAACTAGATGTAGAATGGGCTAATTGCAGTTCAAAACATAACAACCTCCAACAAAAAACATGATTTTCTTAAAATTTACTGTTTGTAACATAGCCCCTTCATCCACTAACCATTTCAATTTAAAAAAAATCTTCAATTGTCTTGAGATCTATTTTAATTTAGAATTTACTCAAGCTAATATTAATTATATGAGTCTATTTGATAATGCTTATATGAAAATCGGAGTAAAAAACAAATATCTAAATATAATTTAATGAACTCATAAATTTACGTTACGTTACTTTAATTAGTTTGAATTATTCGAAATATTTGAAGTGTTATAATATTATATTTTATATTATTATTTGGAGGAAGATAGTCCGGGTGGTGGTCAACAAAAGTTTAAAAACAGTAACAAAAAACTATTTATTGTTAGCCAACATTGCTTCGTAAGGGCTGTCGTTTAAAAATTAACCGTTGGTTAATAATGAATTGTTTTTCCATTACTATGTTGATACCTTTATTGACTGCCACTCGGAATATCTTCTTGCAATCTACAGACACTAATGTTTATTGGTGGTAATCGGAAGACACTGCCTGAATTGTCACTGTTGAGTTTTAATTTGATTGCCTTTTGTTTTTGTGTTATGATCTCCTCTTGGGAGATTGTGACATGTCGTATATCGACCAACCTACTCGGTATAATTCTCTGTTTGAAATGTCAGATAAGTAAGAATACCACGGATGGTGGGATTGGAGGGTTTCACGCCGTTTTTCAATTTCAGGCGCTTTTTAAATTTTGCTCGATTAAACTAAAGTCTCCTCTTCCCGTTTTAAGCTAATATTTCAAAAGTGAACCAATTTATATAAAAACTACATGATTGCTAAAGTAAATCTCCTAATAAAAAAAAAATGAAAGATTGGAATTAAGCAGTAAGGTGCGCCGGTTCTGTTGAAAAAAAAGATATATCGGTCTAAATTATTCATTTATTTTTTTTAATACATTTTACACTTTTTATTAATAATCCATTGTTTATCAATTAATTTAAAATGCTGTTTCTAATTAATGAAGTGTGTGCCCTGGTTCAAATATATTAAAAATTCAGTTACAATACTTGGAATTGCACCTGAGTGGAATGGGCCTGTTTCTGAAGTGGACCTTTATAAAACAGTTCCGAACGGTTCCACATCAGAGCAGTTCTACCAGATCCGTTTCATCTCTACCCAGGGATGACAAAATTCAGCAATATTCTTTCACTCCGGATAACAATTATGTTTCTGTCACTACCATTCCGGTTACATAATCGGGATGCTTGTCTAAGAAGGCGATTCGTGTCAAAACTTGTTCTTATTGGATGGAATGGTTTAAGGAGAATATTATCTAACCGCTCGTTGCATAACAAATGAATTTCAGACTGGTTCAGAAAATAATTGTGATATAGTGAAGTAAGGAATAATGAAATAGAGGAAGCATGAGACGAAGTGGTGGGAATGTTAAAAAAAAAAATTAAAAAATATAAATAAATGCAGTATTTTGAATCCTCCTGATATATTTCGTAATAAAAAACCCCTACAATTTATTAATATTCATATTTTGTTTAGCACAATTTTCGGCCTTTTATTATTTGAGAAATACAAATAACGGTTCTCATTAAAAAAAAAATTAGAACAGTTTTTTTCATTTCTTTCACTGTAAAAAACATACCTTCCTGCTGGATTCATATATTACAGTAGTTATTCACATTTTGCCACGTCCATGTTTTAAATGCATTATATAGCATAATAAAGTTATGATTTATAGTGTTAAACTCTTACTATAACGTTAAACTCTCTGTTTAAATTGTAATTTTGTAAACACAAATCACAAATCAGGAAAAATACTATAATTTTTTTTCTTTTGGTATTAAAAATCTTATTTTTTATGGAAAGTTTTTTAATGCATTAGGATTATTTATCAATTCCAAGTGAAGTTTTCTTTGGTGGAAAAATTCATCTCGATGACATCAATCCGCCACGATGACAATCTATAAAAGCGTGGTCCTGAGATACACATATCCTGCGTGGTGCTAAATCCTCACGCAGCTAAAGAATAGGAGAGTGGCCACTACGTAGAGACGGCCTCTGCTTAGGGCCCCGATGGCTTATACGAAGGTGTCACACGAGGCTGTGCAAATACTGGCCGGAGCGATGCCTCTTGACCTCATCCTCAAGCTAGGACGCCTCTAAGTTTAATACAAAAATGTTGGAGCTGGAGAGACTCTTGCAAAGGATTGGTGAGACTTCGAAGAAGAGAGCGCTTCACTGAAGAGAGAAATGGACGTTGGTGACGAGCTGGAAGGGCGCTAGCCTGAGGAATTTTTTTCTCACTGTCCAGTCAAAACCGAAAGCTCCATGGGCCCTCCCAGACTATTAGGTCTTCCAAATGATTACTGGACATAAAAATTACCGAGGAATGCTGCAAAGTTTCTAAAAGCACATTTACCGTCAGTGGAATCCCTGAAATAGCGAAACATGTGGTAGTGCCAAGTTCTTTGTAGTCACAGTGTCGGACTTCCCCATCTGATGGAATAAGAGAACTATCCCTGTGTTAGGGGGTTCATCTGCGGGTGGATGAAGGTGGTGGGTCGTCCTATGCACTTCATGTTAGGAAAAGCCCCGCCGCCCAACATCAGCGAGCACCCAGGAGTTGAGGCAGGCTGAGACTAGGATGGTTGGACCAGACTGGCATAATGGATGCAACCAGATGGATGATGTGGACCATGGGGGCTTGATCAGGTACCGGATATCTGCGAAAGAATAATGTGTAATCCTGACAGAATAGTGCCCAACCCAGTACTGGATGCACCACAGATAATTAAATTAAACTGGTCCCATAATTGAAAAAAGATCCTTTTATCATGTTTAATAAGAATACAACCAAAATAAAGCGTTATTCATAGGCAGCAGAGGCATAGGTATTACCGCTGGTAATACAGGCATCCCACCAGTGATTTAGTTAGTTCCGCAGTAAATGTTTATCCTATACTCATGCACCTTTGCATGTAGACATTGGCTTTCACTATTAAATTATTACTAATAATCACTAATTAGTGAAAGACAATAATTTAAATAATGTATTTATAAAACAATTTTAAACTATAAGTGTAAAGATGAAATGAGTTTCAAAATGGAAATTGAAAATATGACAAATGTGCATGGGATAATTGTTCCGAAATGTTGTACAAGCAAAATATAGAATATCACCACTACAATTTAACAAATTAAAAGAGTACAGTATTGTTTTTTATTAATCCTAAAATGATTAGGCAATATTAGCTGGATAAATAGGATATATGGACCACAATACTAATGAATATTATAAATTCTAAAATCAGACCCCTCTATTTGTGATTGATCATTGGTCAGCTATTTTTATATAAGAAAGAATATATATAAAAAAAATATAGAAAGATTTTTAGATATTCATTTATTGTATTCTTTCTCTTCATAATATAGAATTCATGTTTAGTATTTATTAAAGCACTTAGCATTGCATCATGTTAAATAGGATATCAACTGATACATTTTATTATCCAATATATTTGATTTATTAATAAATCTGTGGTACAACATAACTTTCATTGGATTTTAGTGAGAAAAATATTAATTTATTCCTGTGTGCCTTTTGTTAATAATTCCAATCATTTTACAGAAACGTTTTATTTCAACTGTTTACTTAATTTTTGGTTTCTTTAACAATATAAATAACAACGGGACAGATAGTGTTAATATAGGAATTAACAACATATACCGTTGTGAGAAAATTGTTCCTGGTGTCATATATGAAAATAATAAATCATTCATTGCTTAATGATGCATTAATCAAATTGCGCTAATGATGGTGAGTTGAATGGTCTTGGTGACTTTTTTGTTCTTGTGGTATCATTTATATCAGCTGTCAATTTTGCACATGTTGTAAGTGTAGATTTTATAGTCTTAAGAAAGATTTAAGATTTGACTGCATTCTGTAATTCCTTTAGTCTTTTGTACTCTCTTATATTGCATATTGCTTTCTGGGATCACCTTAAAACATTTGTGCAGATATGAATTAAACATATTATCTTTACAGATTAAAAATAGGTAGTTACAACATCTGAAAATCAATATTTTAGTTATTGTTATTCCTCTAGACATTTGAAACAACTGACCTCTAGACACTTAAAAATAATAATATGTACAATTAACTTATTTAGTCACCTAAACTATATCTATTAAATATTAATTAGAAACTATTAATTTCATATGACCTACTTGAATTAAAAAGAAGAAAAAAAGAAAGCAATGAATTGACGACTAATTTTCAATTCAGCAATAAAAATAGTTATTAAATGAATAATTTGTAATTATAATCAATACTAACCCTAAAACCAATGGAAAGAGTATTCATTATTGAATTTATTTTTTTTAAGTCTGAACTAAGTCCTCTAATTATTTACGATTTCCTCCAACTATTAGACAAAAAAGTTTGTGGCTTACAAGAGTGAATGGAGATCTAAAATTTTCAATAGTGATAAAAAAAAATGCATCAATCTTTATAAATAATTTAAACTAAATTGTATTCACCACCAGTCTCCAGTTTTAACAGACTCATCTACAAAAGAGGAATTTAACCTTCGTGGAAATAATCTTATAACTTTACTTTTATTTTTTAGAAAACAATAAGATGATATGGAATGATATAATATTTTTATAATGATGGATAAGATATCCTGAGTTGGTCAGTGGGGGGCCGAAATGGACACATTTAATTTGATTATATATCTGTGTTTATTTTTTTATTCCAGTTTAATGGATGTTGTCATTGAACTTATTTTTTTAAATTATCTATATTCTTATCAAGTGACCATTAAAAATTGTTTCCACTCTATAGCAGATTTATTTGGGTGGCCCATTTACTGTGAAATATATTGGGAACCATCCATCTTTCCAGTGTGTAGTTACTTGGGATTGAAGTATTGTTGGCTTAACACTACTTCAATTATCTATTTTCTATGTTTATTTATTTAATTATTTTATTACTAAAGCAAAATCTAATGCAATATGGTATAACTGTATCATAGAAGTGGAGATCAAACAAAAAAATAAAATAGTTTAAGTGATAATTTTGACCATCACTTTAACGAGGTACATAAATTGAAACAAAATTTAAGCATTGAGGGCTGTATTTTATTTATGTTAACCAATAGTATTTTTAAATGTGTCTTTTTTAAACAATTAAAATTAGGTAACTAATACTCCAGCACCAGCGAGAGAAAAAAAATCCTACATTAAAAATGATGAAGTTCATGTTTACATGAAAATATAAATGAAGATACTTCTAACACTTATCACTATAAAATGTCTTTATTATTTTCATCAAAAATAAGTCAATTAGTAATACACAAATTTATGATTCAGGGACTGGACTCTCTAGAAAAATCATTTTTACTCCACATTCTGATGTTAATTTTAATGAATTGAAAATGGTTGGAATCTTTTTATTTTATATATATATTTTTTTTTTATAAAGTTAAAAGCTATGTGCATGAGCTGAAATCAAAGCATGAAGATCAAATACGTGAATTAGCAAAGCTGTTTCCCATTATCATATAATTCCTCCCTCAGACTTAAAGTATGATACATTTAAAAGTAAGATAGCAAGATGACGGGAACAAGGACTTGAAAAATTATAATAAAGTTAATTGTTATGTCTTTTTATTGTATTTATCACTAGGTAGAATCATAATGAAACAAAAGAGTTACCCAGGAAGTAAAAGAGATGCCATTTAAATGTTGACAAACATATAATACGGTAGATTACACAAAAAAAAAATCAGAAACATGTTCTCTTGTACCTTCTTATGACCCAAAACTTCTATCATATTTTCAAAAACTTTTTAAGATATAAAGAAACTGTACAAGGGTAAGCAAATATATTAGACAGTCAGGTAATATGTGGTTGTATAAGACCAAAAAATGTGAGGGTTTTCTAGTAAGCGATCGAAATTTTATAAAATCCATGGTCCTCATTAAAATTGGTTTGAAGCCATCCAGTTGAAGTTAGTAAAAGCTTTAAAGGTGTTTTCAATGCAAAGTTCCTTTTTTAGATTATATACTTTGTTATTATCATTTTAATAAATAACATTTAGGGATTGCAACATTTTCTTTTCAGACATTCACTGCTCTTTATTGTAGATTGTTCCCTATTGTAAACTCTTGTCACATCTATACAACATAGATTACAATCATATCCCATCATAAATTGTTATTGCGTGGAATTCAACACTTAAGATCTACTTATATTTGGTTTGAAGACATAGTTAGGGGGAAGATTCCAGAAAATAATCAGTATAATAGATTATACTTGATTATTCAGAGACGCATATGGTGGTACATGCCTAAATATGTTGTTTAATAATTTTTAGACATTATTTCTTGTACAATATACTTTAATTACCTGCTTATAAATGTCTGTACAATAAGTCCAGGTGTTTGTTCAACATTATTTCATATTTAATTATGTTCAGTGTTCTAATTCATTGTATTAATTAAAACAATATTGTTTTTATTGAAAATGAGTTGATCTTTTATTTGTTTGATTCCTCCTCCATTTTATTTGAATTGTTGATTTCTTACATTTTGATTCCTTGTATCACTTCATATTTAAGAATAGGTTAATTATAATTCTCATGTCTTTCCGAATTACTTATATTTAGTCCTAAAAATTGTATTGCATTTCTGTTGAAATAATTTGTTTTGCTTTTTTCATTATTGTTAGCTGCAACTAAAAGTTAAATAAATGATACCTATAATCATAACAATTCTAATAGTTAATCTTACTAAACTTAGTTGTTGTATGTAAGTTATGTGTATAGGCAAAAACATTTATTAACATAACTGTTAATGGTTCATTTGTAGCCCATAGTATAATTATTTAAATTAAATTAGGTTGCCTAATTTAATTTTTCATATTTTTATGAAACAAAACAAGCATATGTATAAATAAGAACACAAAAGATGATCTTAATTATAAAATCATGTTTGGTATTCTGGTTCGATTATTTTATAAATTAACATTTTATTGATTATTATTCTACTAATGGCTCAAGAACTGTTTTCATAGGTCATTCATTCATAGGTTTTTCTGTTTAGAACAATATGATACACAGTATTCACATATCACTCTACTTTGGGTTGAAAATAATTCTATTGTAGTTTTATTGAAGAGAATTAATACAATCTGCCTCAAAATTAAGATCATTAAGCATTAGTAATCAACTATTCATTCATAGAATATGTACAGATATAAAATAATCAAACAGGAAAAGGAAGATAAACAAAATAAAAGTAAATGATGACTATAATACTCATGGAATTAAAAAAAAAAAATAGATAAAAGAAAATAATATCTTGATTTGTATAAATATAAATATGAATCCTTATAAACAATAAAACTAATCAAATAATACAAACTAATTTATGTAAAAGACAAAGAAAATTAAATGTAAGCAATAATTCAATAAAAACTTATTTGCCCCTATATACAATATTTACATTCTGCAGGAGAACTCCAAGCCATGCCTTGCCATCACCCCCTTGTGGAAGGCAAAGCAGGCCTACGAGAAATCCCAGCGCTTCTCTCCCAGCCATGTCACTGGGGTTGAGGAAGTGAATGTAAAAACTGTCTATTCTCATAATGACCATAAAAACATTTATTTCATTTTCCATTACCTTCTACTAACACTTTATATTTTGGATAATAATTGTTCGAAAATCGTTCGCTTTTCAATGGTATTTTATAGGTCTCTATTATTTATATTATTTTAGAAAATATGTTTTGAAAGTTGGAATAGATTTTATTAAAAAATTGAGATGGTTAATTATTTTAAATAGATATAATTATTGTAAATAGAATTAAAGGTACTTTCGATGAAGAAATTTTGAAAAGTTGGCATTTAAGCAGCCCTGTCAGATTATTTCAATGAAGATAAAATCTAGCTGATGATACAACATTGATATAGCGAGGTTAGTCAAAATCGTTATATCTATTTTCGAAAAAAATACTATTAACGGGTAAATTTGATTAAATAAATAAATTTTATATAAAGATAGCTGTAACCTCTCAAGAAAATACTTATCTAAAATTAAAAACAAAATCAGTTTCGTATAACTATTAGTTTTTATCCGTTAGAAAGTTTGAGGATAAGTCCTAAAAATTAGGTAATTGATGTTTTTTTAAGGTTTTGGTTACGAATTTCAATTTTTGGCCTAAGTTCTCCAAACATTTTCTCTGAGATCTGGTCTGTATTGGACTGAAGACTATTAGAATAAGCACACACACATAAAAAAATAGATTGTTTAAATTTCCTGAAGAAATTAGAGTCCACATAATTTGTCATCTCTTAAATGAGCAAATTTTTTGAACTTCTCCAAAACTTTCCAAGTAAAACTATCCTAGGTCTTGACTGCTTATTATATGTATGCATTCAAAATTAAGGAAGGTAAAAATTATATTTTTCAATTATACTTAAAAATATAATGTTTTATGTAATAAGGTTAAATACAAACTTTTATGTGTTTATAAAAAATATTTCTTTCTAATTATTTTCATAGGACTATTTTTTCAATTGTCTTATTGATTAATCCAAATTTTCTGCCATGGATTTATTCTATAATGTAGGATTACTTTATATACTATAGATAGTAATAGAGTTGTAAAGAGAATTTGAATTTGTATTTTATAAAAATATTATTTTGTCATTTGAAGCTTATTCTATAAGTAGCCTGAAGAAAAAGTTTAATTTTTTTTTTACAATAAAAAATATAAAATAATTATTAAAATAGTGATAGCTTTTAGAGTTTTTTTAAAAGTTATTTCAGAAATAACAATCACTGTACTGTTAAAGTTATTTTAAAAAATCCTTCAATGCCATTTATATGATCATCTAATGAAAGAATTGCAAGATTTAAGGAGGATCACATTTTTTTCAATTTTTGTTTCATTCAAAGAAGCTTGCTTTTGTACAAAGCTTTGAAAGAAAAGGAGAGAAGTCTTGAAGAGTTAAAAAAAAATAAAGAAAGAAAGAAAAAGAATATAAAATTATAATAAAATAGAAAGGAAGCTGGGGGGAAAGACGACGTAATTCAAAGGTAGGTAAGAAGACCTAGTACATTTTTCATTGAATTCGTAGTGAGGTTTTTGTTTTCTGGTAGTGGCATATTCATTTGATTCCCCTCCATTTTCATGCTCTTTTTGATTACATTTTAATTATTAATAGTTAAAGTAGGAGTTTTTGTAACTTGAATCGTATCTGAAAAAATAAAGATAAAAAATGTTTTTAAATTATCAAGTTGCATCACAAAAAATGTCTTTTTTTGGTAGGTGGTCAATTATGTATAAAATAATCTTTTGTTCCCTCACAACTCTACCGAAGAACAGAGTTTTCGTATTCCCTCATAAAGTCTCAAGTTATAGGTAGGAGAGATCGGGGCTGGTTGATATTAGGGGTGGGTTGTTAGCTACTGCTTTTTATTCTCGCCATCAAGGAACCTGAAGGTGGCCACCTTCTCACAAGGGTTTCATAATGAAAGATAATGGCATTAGTCTATAAATAAGAATAGGCATACTACAAATTATTGGCACATTTTCTTTTTTTTTTTTCATTATGTGGACGTCTATTAGTGAGTTAAACCGTAAAAAAGTAAAAGCATTGCAAGTCAATGAAATTGTACCAAGTAATATAAGTTTCAAACTGAGAATGTAAAACATGTTTATTAAGTTATCTTAAAGTTTGATAATATTATAATTTTATCAATATTATATAATAAAATAATAATATATAAATTTTCTTTTAATAATAATACACCGCTATCTACTTACCGAAAGAACATGCCAAAATAATATTCCACTAACATTCTTGAACAATTTTGCCAAGATCCAAACATGGTGGACCTTGAACTTGTGTCGACTATTACCTTCCATTTGAACCATTTTTATAATTAAAAGAAGTCAAGTAAATGGAAACGTAAAAATCGGCGGAAAAGATATTAGATAATAAAAATCCATAAAAACTATATTAGATAACCATTATTAAATCCAACTTTCGTTGTATTATTTTAATAAAATACTATTTAATTTAATTAATTTATTTTTTTAAATTTATTCAATTTAATCCCAGGTTTGTTTCAATAAACGTATATTTTTTCAATAATAAACCGCTAAAGTTAATTATCAAGATTAGGAACAATATTTTTACACCCAGTTGATAATATTTTAAAATACACAGTCTTAAACCATAGTTAATTATTAATTAACTATTGCTTGAAAAAGTATTTAATTTATTTTAACACGGAGAGCACAGATATATATCTGTTGGCAGTTCTGAAACAATACAAACTGAGCAGAAACGTGTGGACACAGCGGAAGCACTTGTCCAAACGCTCTTTGATTTGTGCCCGAACACGACTTCCGACGGGTCGACCACAAATTGAGACCAACTTGTACCAGCTAATTGATATAAACCACGCGTGCGCAAATTTGCTATATTTTGACAAATATGTAGCAGCAAAATATATTATCTATTTATTGGGTATAGTTACTCAGTTTCAATGAGTGTTACCGCCGTTTTTTATTATCAAAGAACTGTATTTGACATGTAAGGACTATTATTTACATCTCACATACTCAATTTTGGAATATTAATTAATGATAAAATGCATATATATATATATATATATATATATATTTTGTCAAATGATATCTATGAATTAAAAAAGTTAATTTCTGGAAATTTAATATTATTTTTCTTAAAGGTATTAAAACGTTATTACTTATTATATAATTATATTTTTTGATATATTATTGCAGTTTTGTATTTGTTTATATTTTATTTTTTGGAAGATAGGATTAAAACTTACAACCTATGGAGTCTCAGTTTCCTCTAATATCTCTCATATTCCCTTAATATACCGACTCACAAATCATTGTGCTGCTAAGAGGGCAGCCATTATAAATCACAGGTGCTTTCCCGGCCTCCTTGTGGAAAGCGTTAATTACCATCTTTATATATCTCTACTGAATTATAGCTTTTCCAGCCAGCTTTTCCTTCCTACCGATATCTGGCCTCAAAATTATTGCCTAGAGTTTTTTTCCCGATTCTCATCCCGAATTTATAACTTTTCTTTGTATATAACTCCGGTATAAAGTCTAGTTTTTATAACTATCTCGAGTTTTTACTACACTATTGCCTCAAAACTTTTGCATTTTATCATTCCAAACGGTTTCCCGTGGAATTTTTCTCTGGAGAATCTTGTTGAAAAATAAGTGTTAAGGGACTGATAACTCTGTAGTACTTGCTTGAATATTGAATTTTACGTGTACTGAATTGATCAACAGTTTGAAAAAAACTTTTTAGTTGATTTCTCGATATTTTACTTTTTATTCATATAATTTTCGTTTATCTTTTTCTAAAATAACTTTATACTGTAGAAAAGTACAAAAAAGTTGTTTTCTTTACTTAAAAAATATTCTGTGAGAAAATCAATTATGTTGTTTTGGAACGAGGAAACTCTCATTTTAGATGACAACGTAAGTAATACTATAATTCATTGACAGAATAGATCAATAGACAAGGGAGAAAAAATATCTGATAGGTTTAATATGCAAAAATGTTGTTTGCGCGGTATGTAAAGCCTGTACGCAAACTGCATAAATCGTTGTTATTGGTTTCATCTCTATCGTCTAATCCTGTTCTCAAAAACCAAACCTAATTTAATTTATTCACTCATTAGCCACTTAATCCATCCTTTTATTAAGTTTGGTATGATAGATTCGAACTTAAATGTGAATGAATTAGAGACCGAAAAGTTTTAAGTTAAATCGTGAAGCTTTATCTTGGCTTTACAGATGAACATCTCATGCTACTTGAACATTTGGAGATGGATCACAATGATGGTTTCTATGAAACCATAGCAATTTTGAAAAATAGTAAATCATGATAAAGTCTTTGAAATCAGTATGGTCTGTAGAGTTGTGTTTCTTGCGCTGAACTTCCATCCTTTGGGTTGGTTGCATTAAAAAAGTATTCAGATGCAGTATGCATTAAAAAGTAGCAACAACAAATGGCATTATATTTCATAATAGATTAACAGGCACTCCTTGGCTTTGCCATCAGTACCTGATTTCTGTAATAGAATCTGAACATTGTCGTTTGGCGGTTGCCTCACTATGAAGTAATCTTCTAACATTTTCTTCAGACCTCCTCAACTCCTCCATAATTAAAATTTTGTTGCGTACGCACATCACAGAACTTTCACTTAAAACTCCAGAAGGCCAACATTTTTATTATCTTCTTACTTAAAAAATTTATATTCAAAGGTTGTAGTGGTGTAAATAACAAAAGATATTTGTTAAACATAACTATATGAATATAAAATATAACAAAAACATATAATTGGGATCAGGAGATGGTGCACGCTCGGCAGTCTCCGATTTTCTAGTTCTCTAAACTGTTGTCTCTATTTCTCCTTTAGTTAAATATCAAATTCTTTCATTGTTCATATTTGCCTAATTTTTATTACTATAACCAATTCAAAATGGTTAATGAATTCAGATACACAAAATTAAAAGTTCTGTTCAGTTTTTTTTTTTAAATTTTCACGGCCCCTTTTAATCTGATACAAACTAAACAATTAAAAAATGTATACAGTGTATACCTCCCCTTGTGTTCATTGTCGTTGGTGAAATGTGTTGGGGAACACTTAAGGTTTGTTATTGCACTATTGCTAAAACTAAAATACTAAGCATTGGTTGTGATTGCTCTTGCAACCTGCACTGTTGGCACCGAATAGGAGCTGAAGATGGCGTTAGTGTCCTGAACAGCGGGTTGATGTTGGTCTTCAGCGAGTCGAAGAACTTAATATACTTCCGTTGTATAAAATCGGTAGATTGAAGATCTCGTGTGTAGATGACAATTAAAAAAAAAATTGTATTGCAAGTCCTGTCAGAATATTTCAATGAAAATAAAACCTTTCTGATATAAAGTGTCATTTAATTTTACATTAATATACCGAATTTAGTTAAGTCGGTTTAGCCATTTTCGAGAAAATCAAAAAAACGTATACAAGTAAAAAGGCGCAGGTTTAATCAACAAAATTAATTATATTTAAGGAAGTAACTGGCTTTATTATATTTTAGGTTGAATCAGAATTCAGTACAAAAAGACATTATAGTTTTCCAACTAAGCATTTTAATTATAATTGTTAATGTCGTTTAGAACACTCTATCTGCATTTTACATCTGAATGAGTAGATTGCTAAAGAGGTGCATTATGCAGGCAAGACAGGATTGCACTACAAAGGAGTTAATCCTCCCCTGATAAAAACTTATCACGTGCCGAGGACAGACTGAGTGCTTACAAATGACAGCTTTCTCAGGAGACCCTCGGCAAGAGGTCTGGGCTAATTCAATCTTTCCTTAAATAAATATTTCACCTTCCTCTTACTTTATTTCGTTATCCCCTTTCGCTACTTTATACTGCCCTTAATAAATTTTCAACGGCGTTCCACTCTCTTGATTGACCAATATCAGCAATGTTCATATCAAATTATGTGAAATTTTTAAAATAAAAGTAAAAAAAGCAAGTTTAGTTAAAATTTCGATCCCCTTGCTTTACGTATTTATAAAAGTCTATTCAGAAGTGTGGTGTAGTAAATAAAATCACTAGGTTTTAGTGGAATTTATGATTTAGGTTGCAGTTGTACAGACTTCCTGTTGTATTTGCTCCTACACGGTATTATAATGTGTTAATCGTTGTTTGTGTTTTTGTTTATGACCTCTGTAAGATTATATCGTGGTAAAAATCTCACTTACATTTGACGAATGATTTAGCGTATCTAATCTGAACGAAAACTAGAGTAGATATTAAATTTTTATTTAAATATTAGATTCATACACAAAAAGACAGTATGATCAATACAGTGATCCATCCATTTCTTAACATAATTTTCACCTTGAAAGGGTGTTCCAATACTGAGTGAAGTGGGTTTTAGGATTCTATTTGAAGATAACTGTAACATGACTTATAAAAGCACAAAATTTGGGTCCCTATCCCTTAGGAAACTTTAATTTAAATAAGTATTATTAATAATTGTAGTTGTAGTTCTTAGCTAGTCACAACAGTGACAGTTATACCTTCTAGTTGAGAATTGTCGTTGCAACTTCTTTTCCTAACTACTACTATTGTAGTTGTGAGCTACTAAGTTAACTAGTTAACTTAATTACAAAAAGAAGTTGTGGTTCGCTAGCCACAAACTACTAAAAGGAGTTGTAGTTGCAACTACTCCCCAACTCCTTGTATTTGTAGTTGACTACACATCTGAGATGGGCAAAAATTAGCATGGAATGATATTTATGAATGAACCATTCATAAATAAATATCGTATCCATAACAATTGTAACTATTAGTTTCATGTATAGCTAAGTTTTGCCCAATTCTGCCATGTGGTTAATTACTGCCCAACACTGCTTGTCTACATATGGCTGTAGTCAAGTGTGAAAATTTCGACGATTGTTACGTAGACTTATTTCCACAGCGAATAATAAATTTTTATCAGTCTTGATTTTTCAAGATAATATAAACCTTTTTTGTTATTTTCGATGCGATTGAAAGTTTCTGGATTACATTGGCCCTTTTTTCAGGACTATAACATAGATAAGATACAAAATGGTTAAATTATGACATTAAATATGAACGACATGGAAATGGTACAAGAGTATTTATGTACGTGAATAGTTTTATTTTTGTTATCATCCGTTTATTTATTTTTTTCTATTAGAACAGAGAATTATTTTAAATTAATTTATTCATTTTTTTGGAAATAATTGTCACCATTAAGCTTTATTTCTATTTCTATTTTGTATTTGTTTTAGTAATTCTTCATTTTTCACTCTACTGTTTTTTCCCCCTTGTCATCCTCCTATCAATGTTGTTATTCATTTTTATTATATTTGATTTAAATTTTTTATTTCCGTTTTATAATTATTTCATGGATATGGTCTTAATATTTAGACCAAAATGTCGAGAGTAAAAATATAATAGTTATTTTATTATAACTATATAAAATATAATAAACAAAAAATTGTTCTGTTCATGACATTATTATTATAATATTTTAAGTAATGATAATTTTAATAAACTCATTATTTTTCATGTTGCCTGAAATATTGGTAATCAAGTAATCAGATTGTAAAATGCAATTAAAATATGAAATTAGTGAAGTATTACATAAACTATGTTTTCCTTTTACGAGTTTCGTTTTTCAGTCTGTCTTTCGTTTGCTTGTCCTTTGTTATTACTTCCTGAAAGCTCACTTAAGACGCCGGTCAGTAAAGTCTTGTTCCAGAGAGGACAAATGACGGAGAGAACCTTGTACAGGTGTATCAGAGGCAAACATTAGAACAAATGGATCTCAAACGGAGACAGGGCTCCAAATGGATACTTTGTTCGATTGGCTACTTTTCTTCTTTCTCAAAGCCGCTCAGGATGAATCGCTTGTTCCACTCTGGTGTTAACTACGCCTCGTTACTCCTTCCTCTTTCACCGGCTCAATTTTTCTCTCCAAATATTTTTCCCATTAACTCAGAGGTATCTAGTACCATCCTGTTTTTTAAGCACTGTATATTCATTATGCAATCCTTACCTGTGATTTCATTTCGAAAGTAAGTGCCATTACTTTGCCAATAAACTTAAATAAGGTTTAAAGAAAAAATCTTGGTTATTTAATTATGAAATGACGACAGAAATTTTTTAAAATCGATTTATTGCTATTTACAACTGTACATTATAATACATTTAGTAAATTTGATCTCAGTTATAATTGAGTGATACAGGCGTGAAGAGAAACTATCCATTGGTAGCACTCTAATGACGTTTTACATTAGCAGGTCTTGTGGCCATCTTCTTTTCTGGCGCCTTGGAGGATTGTCAGAAATGGAAGAGGAAGCAAGGTTAGAAACTAGTACGTTTGGGTGGTTAGGGAGTTTATAATGGAAGGAATGATATCTGGTTCAGGCTAGATCGGTTACATATGGAACATTAAGGTCTTTATTAAAATTTTATTTGTGACAGAGTAAGGAGCATTGAGAATTTTAGGGAGGATTTTGGATTGTTAGTGATAGAACATTTAAATTTTTTTAATGACCGAAATTTGATAAAGGTTACTGTTCACATTTGCCTGAAACGTATCCTAGTGCACTATCATCATTGTCTTTTCAGTGCCATACTACTTGAACAAACAGTCTCAGAAAAAAAACCATGTACAATATCTGAGGAACTATATGAGGTACAGCCGTAAATTATCAAATTTAACCTTACTGAATGCAATATTATAAATATTTCTCGGCATTCCTTCCATATTCACTAATTCAATTTAATCTCTGAATACCCTTAACCCTGAAGGGTATGGTACCAATCTGTTTTTAATCATAGAAAATTCATTTTGTTCTGGCTTGGACATTATCCAAAAGTTGATTTCAACAGCACAGGTTTCTCGATATCGTACAACTTAACATTCTCAATAAAATACGGGGTATAAAAAAGTCATTTCAGTTTAGAAATCACTATTGAATGATCAGCTAAAGTGATCAGAGAGACTATGAAAAATGGATTTGTTAGTCCTTCCATAATATTTTTATTGTTTCTTTATTATTTGAAAATAATTTTCAATCATAAATTTCAGTTGATCGCGCCTATACCGATCCGCTCATTACACGTACATTATTGAGATATTACCTACTGTATACCTACTGATATTAATCTACAAAAGAATTAAAATTTTCAATTGTAATTGCTAAACTTGAAAGATTTTTTGTATGAGGTATACACATAGGAACTAGAGAATATTGTATGATTCCAGCCAGGATGGAACCAAATCTTCCGGGTCAATGAGAAAAATTTAATCTGTGTGAAAGGAATATTTATACTGATCTAATTCAAAGTAGATTAGCAGGCTTTGATTTGAGGGCTAATATGTCTCAATGTTACTGACATTGAAAATTTTCTGGTAGTGTGAGTTCGCAAATGAGAGCACAGAAGTAGGGGTATCATTTTGCTGATATCCTCATTCTAGAAAATATAATCGCTATAAACTACTAGAAAATTTTAGTTGACTGAAAAAAAAAAAATCGATCAACCAATAGATCCAAGTTCTTTGAGGTAAGGGGTGTCAAAGTGAAGCTTGCGTTTGAAGAAATGCTTATATATTGAATGTATAAAAATCCATTTGGGTAGTAATTCAATTTGACAGTTTTTTATTTGGGGTTTAACTTCCTTAGGTTCCCCAACTTGGGCCAGGAAACATGAGTTATCCTTTATGTCACCAACCTATTTTAGCCTGAGTGGGAAAATCGAAAATTATTCCCAAAGTGCGTCACGAAATAAAAGTCAACCCGACCAACCCAGATTCGAACCTCTACCTCAACCGCTTCTTATGTGATTTCAAAAAGCTTTACATAACAAATTCATTCAATTACACGTAAGTACCTGAATGTGATCCTTTTCATTCAGGCAATAAGTTGTTGTGACATTACCTATGTCATTTTAGATCTTATTAAGAATACATTAACTTAAATTTTTATAAGCTAGTGTTTAGGTAAGAGAAAGATATGAAAAAAACTTTCGCAAGCTAAGAAATTCTTATTGAGTTACATGAGATTGATTCCCAAGACCAATTTCTGTACTAGTTCGCTAGATAGCCACCTCATACGGTCTTTACCTAGTAAAAATTGCAAGAATGTGAATCTATGCACTTCTTAATAGGGTCAATCTTATGATATTGCCGACGAATCACTCTTGGATAGAGACCTAGATTAAGAAGATATCTATTGATTTTGGACAGAACAGTTTGATGCTGAGGCCTTGAGAACGAACTGTAATGATTATAACAAGGAGGAAGATATTGAATTGTTCCAACCCTGATCTATACAGTTGGAAAACTATAGATTTTAATAATTAAATATGATTACGTTACTAATAGTTCGTTAATAACTACTTATAAGTTCAGTTAGTGATATATTATTAATATTATACATAACACCTTAAGGTTTTAGAGATTTTTATAACTTTTTCATAAAGTCAGTTTTTTCGTAGGATTTTCCTGCTAGATTATGAATTATATTCCGGTCTCGTTTTCATCTATCATTTATATTTTAGTGCCTGCTCCTGTGCGTCCTTCCTTCATTTGGTCACTTACCAATTCATCAAATATAAAGTAGGGTGTGGACTAGGGATTAGATCAGTTGATTTTTTTTTGTCATGACCCTGAAATTTGGCCTGTGAAAAAAGCTTCTATTGACAATGTTTTCCTGTCGAATTTTGCTTTAAATAAGCATCTTTTAATTATTTTGACGAACTTTTATACAGTTCTACACTTGACAAATCGATAACAAAAGATGGATCTTGGCTTTAGTTTTATTAGGTTTTAGTAACGAATCGTTAGATAATTATTATAGAGATTTTAATTATAATTATTATATCGCCTAAATCACTTTATTTCATTAACGAAATTTGGAATACTGATATTTTTTTTCTGTCACCTTTAAATATAAATTTTCTTAATAAATTTATAGCCTGGGGGCAGCTAGCCAAAAAACCACCCCAGGTAGGAGCAGATAACAAACTGCGGGACTGGAACAATATCAGAGATGGCGCTCCAGTGACAGGAGCATTGTTCCCACTGTCAGTTGGCAATTAGTGACAGCCTCCAGGAAGCCCGATACCGCCTCCAGCGGGCCAGATAGCGGTCGGGCGCTTTTTAGTCCCGTCTTCATATCGCCGTAGAGATGTCAGTTCTCTCTCTGGCTATATTTATTCATTATTGTAAATCAAAGTAGATTAATAATTAAAACATCAATCAATCTTATAAATAAATGCGATTTCAACTTTCCAAGTTTGGGAGTAACAATATAAAACCGTTTTTACTTTTCCTGACCAATTTATGAACTATAGTATGGTAAAATATAGTTATAGGGTATTAGAATCGTGCAAAATTCCGACTTTTCAAAGAAAATACATGTTTTAAGATCCCCTGAGTTCAAATAACTAAGTTTCGCAAAATGGTCAGTGTGTGTAAGCGCGCGCAGTCTGGCTCAGAAACAATAAGTTTTACGAAAATTAAAATATGCATTTAAGCGAAGTTTATCCCTGGAATATTACAGCAAAATCGATATACCGAAAGTACTTCTTTATTGTTAGTATTGGACTTTTTTCTTGGATTTTGTTTAAATCCGTTACATTAATGCACAACTAAATTTTTGATATCGGCTTGGTCTTATTGAAATAATATTTGATGGCTTAAATATTAAATTTTCCTCTACAGTACCTTTTATTTTGTTTATTTGAAATCATTTACTATTTTTTATTACTTGCAGTTAGGAAAAAATTGACAAATATGAATAATGTTATAATAATAATTAATAATGTAAGGATTAGATAATTAACTAAAGGAAAAATAATAACAATTCAATATCTTCCTCCTTGTTATAATACATTACAGTTTATTCTCAAGGCCTCAGCATCAAACTGTTCAGTCCAAAATCAATAGATATCTTCTTAATCTAGGTCTCTATTCAAGAGTGATTCGTCGGCAATATCATATCATATAAATAAATGTTTTAATGTTTCTTTGGTATTTTCTATTATTTAGCTGTATCTTGCTACTATGTAATTTTTGCTATTTAGTTATTTCAAATAAACAAAATTGAAACTAATGTACAAGAACTGTAGAGCCCGAACGCCTTTCCTCGGCAAACATATCGATCAAGGGGACAATGCTTTGCAACCTCCTAGGTCTTCTAGGCGGTCTCACACGAGAGTGTAGTGGCACAGGCCTCCAGTCCATCAAAAGGTTTTATGTGTCGTCGACCTATGAATTCTGAGACAAAGGGGAGTTGAGTCCTTCGAGTTGAGCCGTTTTAGCATTCACGCTGGATGCGTAGATGCCGATGTCGTCCGCATACGCTGCTACCTCTGCGGCTGGACGCTGCATTGAGATCACTGGCGCTTTAAAAACTATGAACATTATTGGTCCCAGTACCAAGCCTTGAGGTAGTCCAAGAGTTGTGAGGACGGGAGACGAAAATTTCTCGCTGACTCGTACGACTGAATATCTTCCTCTGACGTAGTCTAGCTTGTTTCTCTCTGCAGTGCTTCATCAGGTAATGATTAATGAGTCGTTCAAAGACCTTGCTAATGTGCGAGTGGAGGCTGATTGGATGTTAGTGCTCAGTTGATAGCTTGTTTCCAAGCAGTGGGAAAGTACAAAACCCGCAAGCACGAGTTGATGAAAGGAAGCCTTACCCTTCCTGGAAAGCATCTTCAGCAGTCTGTACGGTATTCCATCCTGTCTGGACGCCTTGTTCACGTTAATTTCCCGTAACACCGACTTGAACTGGCTGAAGATAGACAAGATGGGACACTTCAGTACAATATGAATTATACATTTATAGTAAAATCAATTTATAACTAATATTTATAAATTTCTAACCGAAGGATAAAAGGATTGTTTCCATGTAAGCATTGATAGAGGTGCTGTTACATGACCATTGTATGTATCTGGAAGCCGCCATCCTGACCTACGCCTGGAACAACTGGATAAGTCATCTGTAACTAGTTTTCTTATTAGATGATTGGTAATTGGAGATTAATTTTTTATTTGATGCAATCCACTTAAGATTTATTTTTTATAGCAATTTATGTAAGGTTGACAACCATTAGATCATCATTGTATCTATTTTTTGTTAGTAATGGCACTTCATAAGTTCAATTTTACAATTTCAAATCCTATGCGATCGCCCTTAACCAGAACAAACGAACTATTATCTTAAACAAGCAAGCAATATATTATTCCTTTTATTTTTTCAAATCCCATCTTTCCATAAATTAGGTACCACATAAATAAACCACGTTTATATTACTGAATAATAATTTATTTTTGTAATACATGACTTATTAAAGTAAAGGTTGAACTACCTCCTGATAAATTTCATAATATTGGGAGTGGTGAGATGAAAGTATAAAATAAGAAATTTGTGAACGCGAGATGGCTTCTCATAGCAGCGGGGGAAAAGTCATTTGCACAGCAGAGAGGGTGGGAGGGGGCAAATATTTGAAACTCAACCGCCGTCAAAATAAGGTTTCTCCTTTTTATCCATCGCTCCACGGTTCCGATATGAAGATTTCTGTTTATGAGATGTTTATACAACCCTGAGGCACAAAAATATATTCTATTATGTTATGTATAAGTATTAAAAAACTCTTTTATTTTTTTAATTGTTGTTAAACTTCGCCTATATAAAGTTGTATTATTGGCTGATCATCAAGATCCACAATATATATGCAATATTTATCCTAAAAAGATATGAACGATAATTATCTCAGAATGATGAATTCTAAATATTAAATTAGATATTAGAACTTCATTTTATAACAGTTAACTTGAAGAGAATTTTGTAGTTAAGGTTAAAAAAAAAATCCTTTCTTTTAATTGTAATGTTAATTTATATTCAAATAAATTGAGCTTTATCACAAATTGGTGCCACCTCGGGTCTAACGAGGCCTACTCCCACGACATTTTTCACTGGGCCGGAATAAATTTGCTTCCATTTAGCGGTAAAAACCCATCGAGTCGAGGAGTGGGGAAAAGGAAAACACAAATATTTGTATATGAATATTAATGCTAGTAGAAATGTTTTCAAACAAAACACGAGGGTGTCCTCCAGATTAAGTCAAAACGTCTTGATTTATTTGTAAACGGGTTTAGGAGATATACATAATATCCTGGAGAAACTGCCGGCAGTATCGGTAAATTTTCCTTCTAGGTTTTTCCTGGTAATGGGCCTTCGTCTTAGTAGAGAAATCGATTTTCTTTAAAATAATCCTTAAAGTTAAGACCCCAATTAATTCGAGGAAAACTTTCCTAATTCGTTAAGATAATTGTTTACCTTAAGGTTTGGACGCCCTTAGTACTGCTTCTATTATTAGATGACTCCATAATAATTTTGACGATGTTATCAGTTCTTTGTGTGTATATATATAAATTATAATTATTATAAATTAATTAATTAAAATTAATATAAATTATTATATATATAGTAATTTTTTTTTCATTATTTATTTATTTGAGGTGTTTATCATAATGGCATAGGTCACGAATTTATGTCATGTTTTTATTTTTCGTTATGTTGAAGATTACTATGCTACCTACTTCATAAATGCATCTGATTATAAGTGTTTAATTATTTCATTATTAACACATGAAATAATAAAATAAAATTGCAAATCAATGAATTAGATTTAATATTAATGCATTCCATTAATACTTGAATATAGGAAAAAAACATCAGTTATTTTATATAAAAAATGCAATTTCTTATATAAAAAAAAACTTAAAATTTAGCTATAAATTAAACATTAAATTATACAATATTAAATCTTCATTATGTTCATTACTACTTGCTTATTGGATATTTCAATTGAAGTTCACTGCTTGTTGAGATGATCTCCTCATAGTGATTCTTCGTAATTATTTTCAACTTCATAACTTTACTAGAATAAGGTTTAAATATTTTTTTTCGAACATTATATCATGGTCACTATAAAACAACTATTTTTGTTCACTATATTATCTAAATTGTGGTATTCGCATTTTATTGACTTTTAAAATTGTTAAAAAAAACTTATACACAAATAGCCCACTAAAATAAATTTCTCTGGCGAGACTGATACATGTCTTGCTCTTGATAATTCTTAGAAATAACTGATTGGTCAGTGTGTCAAAAACTCAAAACAAATGAACGCCAAAAACACTTTTACCAGCCGTAAATTCAATTCTATCTCGCTTGGATTTCGAATCTCTCTTGCTTCGAATTAGAGTTTCTTCCACTTTGATTTCATTTCGCCACGCGTGCGAAGCACTTTACTTTTTCGTCAATCGGGCCTTTATGACTTCTTTCCTTGGCATAACTTTTTTTTTTTTTTTTTTTTTTTTGATATTTACAACTGTATACACATATATACAACAAGTAAATTTGCTGTAGGTGACATAGTGACATGATAAAAACATGTGGAGAATCTACCCATTGATAGAACTCCAAAAACATTTCTAGAGGAGAAGATCTCGAGGCCATCTTCTTTTCAGACGCCTAGGAGGATTATTAGGTAATGAAGGAGAAGCCAGGTTAGAAACAAGTGGATTTGGGTGGTTGAGAAGTTTATTATGGAAGGAACGGTATCTGGTTCTGGCCAAATCGGCAACATATGGAATATTGAGGTCCTGATGGATGACTTGATTTGTGACAAAGTAAGGAGCATTAAGGATTTTACGAAGGATTTTGGACTGTAAGGATGGCATAACTTTAGTTACTGGATTTTCTCTTTAGGAAGTCTGGTAATTCAATTCATAAAAAAAATTTGTTGAGGTTAAACAACTTCCAAGTGAATGTAATTTATTTTAAATTATCATATTATACATGAAAAAGTATAAATTGGTGAAACATCTAAAATACTGGAAACTAGAATCAAGCAACATGCAACCAATTGTTGAAACGTTAAAAATATAAATTTCACAGCTCTGGCCTACCACAGCATAAAATTGAACCAGGAATTCAACTTTGAAAACCTAAAAATAATAGATACAGCACAAAATACAAAAAGCAGAAGATTTCTGGAAGCTAATATAATATAAAAAAAAACATACAAAACACAGTAAACTACTAAACTGACACTAAACACTTAAATAGACATCACGCCGACATTATAAATAAATTCAAGATATAAACATAAAAATCAGAAGAAATAAACAGGTTTAGAAAAAATCACTAAGTTTAATGTAAAATACAAAGCAGGACTTAAAAAAAAACAGGGAGGTAACCAAATAGCAGCACACTCGACATGAGATAAGGTCCAAAGAGGTATCAAGAAATATAGAGTAATGGTTGTGCTAAGGGGAAGTGAACAATAAACAAATAAATAATTGTAGAAAAGTGAAAATATTATAACGATCTGACATGATTTCCTATATGAAGTTCAAATAATGAGGTGAATATAATTATATGAATTATAATACATATGGATGAAGATTGTTATTATGGTGGATTATTATTGTTGTAGGTTTAAAGTACATGAATATGGGACAGTGGTCCCGAAACGTTGTACTATAATATGATAATTTAAAATAAATTACATTCATTTGGAAGTTTATTTACCTCAAAATTTTTTTATGAACTTTAGTTACTTGGCCGGTTTGTTTTTATACAGTGTCTTTCAGAATGAACGTTGTACTTTCGAGGTTGACAGTAATAATATATATAATTTTATAAATGACTATAAGTTAATTTATAGGTATTTATTTACAAGCTGATGATTAAAGTAATGAATTGTATATTTGAAAAATTATTTATCAAAATTTTAACAGATATGCAACAGTTTCGAAAATCGAAGGTTCGAGAGGCTGACAATTGCCTATCTGCACAGCTATAAAAACATTCGCTGTTTTAATTACTGTGTGCACATGAGGGGAGATGAAATCAAAGAGAAAGAAACTAGAAGCTCAAAGCTGATACTAAAGCGAATCGTGTTTTATTATTTTCATACTTGGATCAAATTTACATTTTGCTGTGTAGCCTGCATTAAAGCTCAAAATTCAGGTAAAATAACAAAGAAAAACAATATTATGAACTCATATAAAAATAAAATTGTCTTAATAAACGTTTATAGATTTTTCACCATGAACTTGAAAATATAATGTTAAAATAAAAAGACTAAAAATTAAATATTTGTAAAACATGTGAATGAAAGAGGTAATTTTTACAGTTGGCCACTGGTAATGTTAGTAAATAGTCAAACCTTTATGTTCGGATTTGAATCATGAGTCCATATATATTTTTTGTTTTCTAAAATGTTTTTTAGCTAGTATGCCAATGTATATAAGTTATAAACAGAGCATAGGTATTATGACTCTTAATACCTAAACTCCCCATGTCAACATTCCAAA
>NW_027108462.1:0-384 GCF_000696795.3 Halyomorpha halys
TTTTTTTTTTTGGTCCAAGATAATGTGCCATGAAAGAATAATGTGACTAACGTTTTATTTATCTATCAATATCTCACTGAGAACAAATCGTACTGAAATACAGATATACGGCTTATCTACCTACGTAAAAATCAATAATAATTATTTAAAGGGCCGAAAACGCACATTCAGGGGAATTATAAGAACATGGATAATTAATAACTTTTGATCCATATGAAATATATCTGAAACTATTGCGTGAAAGTTGTGTCTTCTACAATCGCTTCAAAGTCCATGGTACACGGACTTACACGGGAATTCCACCACAGGCGTTGCGAGCGATCAACGATCTACCCAAATTGGTCTCGCGATCGACTTGATGGCCAACCGTGGTATATGGTATAT
>NW_027108462.1:2589-3214 GCF_000696795.3 Halyomorpha halys
AAAAGAACAAATAGTTTATAACTATTTTAATGTCCGACGTTTCGCCCCACTTTGCAGGGCTTCATCAGGGCTGTTCAAAGCGAACGGTTGAACAGCTACTACAAATATTACAACTTAACTTCGCTGTTCAACCGTTTGCTTTGAACAGCCCTGCAAAGTGGGACGAAACGTCGGACATTAAAATAGTTTTAAACTATTTCTTCTTTTTTTGACCGCAACCCTGACCATCTTCTTATATTTAAATCTTTATGGTAAACTATATATACATATTTATTGTATTTTTAATTACTTTTTCTTTTTATTGTTAAGGTTTTTATCTTTATTTTTTTTTTCTACTGTCCAATAGTAAAATAAAATTCAAATCATCCTCGTTAGAGCTGTTTTTTTCTGGAAAATCAAGAAAATGTGAAAAATCTATTCATTAAGCAAATTTTGGCGAAAATGTTGCTTTCACGTCCTTTTACTTATCTTAAATATCGATATCCTAAGTTCGAATTTTTATAGAAAAACAAAATTTTAAATTTATTATTTGTAATTTTCGCCTTCCTAGGTGGTAAATGAAAGTGGCGTGACGTACGTTTTCCAATATAATTTGTTGAAATGCATTAGTTTAAAACGACTAACT
>NW_027108462.1:9294-9881 GCF_000696795.3 Halyomorpha halys
CACTCAAGTTGAGTGTTTGCGGCTTTAGCGCACAT
This sequence comes from Halyomorpha halys, assembly GCF_000696795.3. NCBI lineage: Eukaryota > Metazoa > Arthropoda > Insecta > Hemiptera > Pentatomidae > Halyomorpha > Halyomorpha halys. The sequence continues at coordinate 9,330 of NW_027108462.1, forward strand.
GCTCAGACTCCACTGGCTCACTACCAGTGATGCGGCGAGAAGGATGCTCTGGGATCTTTTGAGCTCTGCTCTACCCCTCACACGTGGGGGATAGAGTGGACTCAGTGATCCTCAGGTCGATAGTGTAAATATTGTATATAAGAGCGTAAATGTGACTAGAGATTCTTTTATTTTTATCAATATTTTTTCATTCTCATTGTTTGATTATGTTTATTTTCTTTATCCTTCTGTTTGTATATATTTTAAGAGAGATTTTATTTATTTGTATGTACTTTTTTTTCATTCTTATTTTATTTTATTTTAGTAAGAATGTGATCATTCATCACTATTACATATTGTCCACTACTGTCTGGTAGATTGTAATATCTAACAATAAATGAAGTTCGATTATAAAAAAAAAAAGTTGAAAATATCCAAAATTCATATGACCTTCCGAAGTTTGAATATATATTTTTTTTCTCCATTCCAACTATTTCCCTAGAAAGATTCATTTACGACTCGCCATTTTGAAATCCGTTAAATACCCCCTTCTCCACAATTTCGCAGCCATAT
>NW_027108463.1:0-15669 GCF_000696795.3 Halyomorpha halys
AGATCGTATTTTTATAATAATAAACTTATATACAATTGTACAGCTTCTTAGACGCTTGTAGTGCTGGCCCCTAGCGGGATATAGCGGTACTTCGTGATCGCTGACTGTTACATTCCATTCCAATACTCATCAGCACGTTCGCTTTACATGTTCTTTAAAATAAAATTTTCTATTTTAAAGAACATGTTAAACATTGAAATGAGATTCATTAATATATTGAACATAAGTTTAGAAGAAACGTTTTAGACCTTCGTTGAGAATATCCTGCCATCATCACAACCCTTTCATAGTGATCTTGATTTCATACGATTCATATATGAAATATTTATAAAATAATTAGTAAACTTTGAATATTTTTTTCAGAGGCAGAATATAACCTCAGCTCTCTCACACTCATTCGAAATGATCTCAATTACCATTTTATAACCTTTTCTACCAATCTTCCTTTTGCTACCAATATTCCTTAATTACTGGAAAATCGTCCTAGTCCGCCCATTAAATAAAATTTACATTCCTTCCACACCACATACCTTCCGTCCTATTTCTCTTCTCAGAAGAGAACAATTTTCAAACATCCTAAAATAACGTTCTCTCAATAATCATTTCCACTCTGGCTTCTGATCACGCTACTACTTTGGTTTTCAATTGTGAGTTATGGAAATTTCAATACCAAGTTATCAGCATCCTTCTTGATTTCTCTAAAACATTTGATAGAGTAGGTCATAACATCATCCAACTCAAACTACAAAATCTTCTTACTTCCAACAAAGCTATGCGCTAGTTCAAATCCTTCCTCTCAGATTGGTCACAGTATGTAGTATTTTTTTTTTTTTTTTTTTGTAGCTAACAAGATGAAGTGTGGAGAAAACAAAGGCATTTATAATAGGTTCCAATTTGTTATAGAAAATAGGTTTTATCATTTTGGTTTGTAAATAAAACGGTAGATGGCGACACTATGATACTGCTGAGAACAAAGCAGGCATGCTGCATTGTTCTAGAGCAGTCTGTCGTGGGGTCTGTTTATGAAAACACACTCTCGTTGTCTTTATTTATAAAACCCTCCATTCTTTCCACAATAATTTGGTAGCAGAGCGGGGTTAGCGGCGTAAAAGGTTTGTGACGAGAGGAATTTATGTATATTGACGGATACGTAAGCTTTGTGTTTTGTTTAGGACTAACCGCCGAAATCATAACACAAAGGACATGGACGCCACATTATTCAACATCGAAAGGCTCGCTGCAGAAAATTATGAGATCTGGTCGATGAGAATCGAAGCATATTTAGAAGCAAAAGACCTGTACGAAGATATTGTTGAAAAAGATCCGCCGACTGAAGAAGATGCAGTTTTCAATAACAATAATTTATTTATTGTTATTTACAACTGTATACACATATATACAACAAGTAAATTGACTTGATTTGTGACAAAGTAAGGAGCATTAAGAATTTTACGAAGGATTTTGGACTGTAAGGATTGGATTCGGGAGGAATTTGATGGTTTAGTGGAGCCCCAAACCTCAACTCCATATGTCCAGATAGGCCTTATGATAGTCATGTAGATCAGTCCTTTGTAATGGATTGGCAATTTATACCGTTTGTCTAGTAAATGTTGTAATAGTCGGAATCGACGCGCAGTTTCTTGTCTGTTTAGTCTTGTATGAGGATTCCATGTCAGTCGTTTGTCGAGATGTAGTCCTAAGCAACGGATCTGTACGGCAGGAATAAGTGGGGTATTGTTAAAGGATACTGTGGGACAAGAGGTCATGGCTTTACGACGAAGGGTAAATGTGATTTGGTGGGATTTATTGGAATTTATTTTAATTCTCCAGTTTTGGCACCATTCTTCAAGGGTTGTGATGTGGGATTGGAGGGTTTGGGATACAATGTAAGGATCATTGTTCACTGACAATAGACATGTGTCATCGGCATACGTGGTGAGGATAGTGTTAGGATGGGTTGGGATGTCAGCTGTGAAAACTGTATAAAGGATAGGACCAAGGATACTACCCTGAGGTACACCAGCAGACTGACGGAATAGGGATGAATAAGCACCGTTGTAATTAACTTGAAATAATCTGTCGGAGAGATAAGAACGAATAATGAAGAAGTATGTAAGGGGTATGAATTTACGGATCTTGTATAGCAGTCCTGGGTGCCAGACACGATCAAAAGCCTGTTCTACATCAAGAAAGACTCCCGAGCAGTACATTCCGCGCTCCAATGAAGACGAGACAACATCAACCACACGATGGCATTGCTGGATAGTGGAGTGGGATGTTCGGAATCCAAACTGGTGATCTGGGATTATGTTGTTGGAATCAAGGATAGGGTACAAGCGTTTTAAGATGAGTTTCTCAAGGATTTTGCCCATGATAGGTAACAAAGAGATAGGACGGTAGAAGGATGGGTATTCAGGCGACTTTTGAGGTTTGGGAATCATTTTGATTATGGATAATTTCCATGGGTCAGGAAAATAAGTGGATCTGAGTACAGCATTGTAGATGTAGGTGAGGAATAGAACAGATTTTTGAGGAAGATGTTTTAGAATATGGGATGTAATTAGGTCACAACCATGAGCTTTGCGGGTACGAGATGCAAGCTTGGAAAAGAAAAAAAACAAGCTGATTCTCTCTATTACAATTCTAACGGCCAGTGATGATGTATTGCTGTTAATTAAATGTGGAAAAAAGGGCGAAAAGAGTTTGGGAAAAATTAAGAGAAAGGTTTGAGGGCATTCCCAAAGAAAAAGTAATTTATTTAATGTTTGATCATGCCAAAATTGGGAAAAACAGATATGAAACATTGGATGAATATCTTATGAGGTTTCAATGTTCAGGAGATAGCTCAACTGGGTAAATCCTTAACAGACAGAGAATTAGTAAGATACATTATTGAAGGCCTACCACCCTATTATGATCCTGTTGTCATAGCTATTTTGATAAATAGGAATATTAAATTCATTGAAGTAAGGCAAATTCTTTTGTCATTTGAGAGAAGAAAGAACCTTAAGAGGAATGAACAAGCATTAAAGACATATTGTAAAAGGTCAAACTTTTGTCTAAAAGCCTGCTTTATTTGTAAAAAAACCAGGTCACTTAAAAAAGGAATGCTGGTTTAACAAAGAAAATAATAGACAACACAGACAAAATGGACCCATAGATACACAAAAGCCTCAACCAAGAAAACATCATAGAGCATCTTTGGCTAAAGAATTTGCCTTATGCGCAATTACCAGAGATAATACGTATCTGGTGGAGGAAGGAACCAAAGGAACAAAGAAAGATGGAAGGAGTACCAGTAAAACTGTTGGAGAGAAAAGTATAATGAATACACATAGCAAAGGTGATGAAAACAACTCTAACTTTCAGGATGTTTCAGTTGTTCCAGAATTATGTGGTGATCCAAATTCAGTGACTAAGAAAATTGAAAAGGAGAATAAAGTCATCCTTTCCCAGGAAGGAAGAATCGAAGAGAGTAATGAACACTTTGAAGATAAAGTTCCTACATCAAAAGAACAAGTGACATCTGATCAACAACAAACATTAAATGATGAAGAATCTGGTTGTGAATCCGAGGCACCTAAACTAGTAGCTGATGTCGAACATGAAGATACTAGAAAATCATTTAAATATGAGTTAAATTGTGATTTAGATCCTGATGGTGATAGCAGTGAAGTGTTGATCAAAATAAAAAAAAAAACTAAAGAAGAAGAAAGTAAGAAATATACTCATAGCAAGAAGAAGAAGAAACTCAAAAAGAAAAGGGGATTTAGATGCAATGAATATTGTTAAACCTTATATTGATCAAGATCTCCATGATTTCAGAGAGTATCTTGGTAAATATTATAATCCTGACTATCAAAAATCTGGATGCAGGCAAAAAGGTAGAGGTCCAAATCGCCATCAAAATACAGAAGACCAGTTGGGGATGTTTGAACCTAGGACTTGAGAAAGTGTTTTGTGAAACATTAAATAATATAGAGTGATGCAATTAAGTTAAAAAATAAAATAAAGAAAAATAATAAATGAAAGGAAATAATAAAACATATTTTAGGAAGGAAATTTTTATAGAAAATAAGTTTTATTATTTTGGTTTGTAAATACCATAAACTAAATCGGTAGATGGCAACACTATGATACTGCTGAGAACAAAGCAACAGGCATGCTGCTCATTCAAGAATAGTCTGTTGTGGCGTTTATTGGTGAAACATACTCGTCTTTATTTATGAAACCCTCCCTACATTCCACAACGCAATTACCTTTTTAAAATTTTTCTTCCTATTCCCAAAATTGTTCTTCCTGAATAATATTCCTATAAACTTCTATTTAACCTTCACAAATTACCTCTGTCACCCATTTCCATTTAAAATGTTTAGATTACTAGTTACTTCCTTAATATTCCCTCACTAGCCTTCCCACTTTCAAAGCCTACTTATTCCATCACTTCCTATCCATCCAGTTCAAATAGGATTAAATTTGATGTATCACATTTACAATCAGACTTTTTAAACACTGCTAAATTAATCCTATAAATATTTATACTTTTAATTAGCATTTCTCTCTTAAATATTTTCTTTTAAGTTATTCATGTTAGAAGTTTGTTTCTATTTAAAGGCTTAAAAGTTACTTTATCATAATAAAGTAACTTTTAAGCTTTAAACAGAAACAAATAAGCTTCTGATATCAATAATTTAATTTTTTAATAATTCTATTGTATATTATTATTATTTTGTTCTCTTATAAGTTAATCTAAGGCTCTAAATCCCATCTATTATTTATGTAGTATTATTCTATAGGAATGTGTCCCAGAATATATAAAGAAATTATTATTATTATTGCTATTTTTCCAATGCTTAGTCTTCTGGGAAAAAAATTATTATAACAATTAAAATTTAACTAATTTTTTCAAAAGTTATGGTAAATTTTTATATAAGTGTTTATGTGTTTATTTAAGTTTTATATTTTTATTGTTTATCATTACCTAATGTTAGAATGAAAATTATGCTAACTAGACTTAATCACAATGTCTGATTGTGAGTTGTAAAATGTGCTTTTATCAATCAATAAACTTGATAAAGTGATTTCTTTGGAAGTACAATGGTATTGCAAGCTGTAAAAAAATCAACTTTAGTTTATCACTCAAGCAGGCACTCCACAGAAACTGTATTTTATCTGAGCATAAAGTTTAAAAGATTTTCTTTAATTTTTTTTTTTATAACCATGCAGTTATTAGAATGTAGGAGTGCTTGCCCAACTGTTATTTTTTTTATATTTAATTTAATACATGTAATTTAAATCATATATATGATCTGCTAATTTACATATATTTAATGTAATTGATTCATTGAAGACCGCTTATTTTGTATAAACATATATAACCCCTTCAAAGGATAAAAATCATCAGATTATATAGCGAAGGGGTGATGAAAGATAAATTAACCAATTAAATTTACCTTTTCATGCGGGGTTTTTTTTTAGGACGAAAAAAATCAAATCCTCACAACGAATGCGTGGTTGAACCTGGTAAGTTGTAAAGGTGTGATGGTGTTGGTTCCTCTGCTTGCTTGCTTCCATATCGCTGCCTCACACCCTTATCAACGCCACACCCCATCATCAACACTCCATTTAAATGGCTTATTTTCATTAGCCAATATTGAGATTACACTGTTCTTTTTTCCTTTTTTGAGCCAAATAATTCTATCAAGAGAAAAAAAAATGGCAATAAAGTGAGCTTAGCTATGATGGTAAACATCCAATACATAGGTACTAATAAAAAGGATTAAAAAACTCAAAACAGAGGCAGAACATTATTGTTAGAATTTAATTGGAAAATTCTAATGACAAAGTTTCTCAAAGAGGAGTAAATAAATAATCACTCAATGTTTCGCAGATTCAAGCATCATCAGGACAGAAAAAGACAAGATTGCACAAATGCACACCAAAGACACATTTCACACCAACAATTAAAAACACCAAATAGAGACAGTGCATCAGTGAAACTTTGACTGATTAGCTATTTACAGCTATTCGAGAGACTTGAAGTTTTGTTTTTGGAATCTTCCGATTGTATCCTTCAATATATACTTTTAAATATTAAATTTTCATTTTGAAATAAATCAATATAATTTACAAACTTCATAAACTGGTAAAATTCCTTAAAAATAAGATATTAAAATGTAGTTTTATCATTAAATTATTTCCATCCCATTGATTTCCTCAAATATTAGATTCTGCCTTCAATTGAATATAAAGGAAATTTCCAAAAAACGTCTTACTAAACTTAATTTGTTGTGTAAAAGCAAGGATTTTGTTCCCTTACTTATGCTTAATTTGATTCATTCTCATAGAAATAGAATTGATAGTTAAATAACGCCTCTTAATCCCACCCAATACATATCACCAACTTCATTGGAAGTTCAGTAACGTCTTTGAGGATCATATAAAGAACACATGTTTCACCCTTTACCAATATTTTCCATAAAGAACCAGTTTTTATTAAATTAAACTAAATTAATCTACAAAACAAATGTGACTTTTATACTCCACTCTGAGCAACATATTAAATATTCCTCGTTTAGTTAAAAATTTAAATTCAGAAACACTTTTTATATTGATTCCAATAATTTGTTACTCTTAAATTAACAAAGTTTCATAATATTCTATGAGAATATGTCGTGTGAAGAATGGAAAGTTTCTTCTTTAGAAATAGTAAGAAATAAAGTGTCATGAAAGAAACCTTCTCTTCTAGAAATTTTGCATTATGTAGCTATAGATTTATTTTTTTTTCAATAAAAAAATATATATTCAATTTATACCTGAAGGGAAAACTATTTATATTTGGTAAAGAACTATCAACTTTACTGTTATGACCCCTGTTAATAAATAGTATTATGAAACTATAAAATAATGTTATAAAATCCCCTACTTGTGTTGCTTGATTACATCTACAAGCTTGGCTCATTTTTGTTAATAATAAATTAATATAAATTCAAATCAACAATAAACGGAAATATTGATAAATATAAAACTCAATATTTTTTTGAAGTAATAAATCTCTATGAATTCCAAAATACTTGTTTATGTCAATCCTGCAATGATGTTTGAATTTTTTCCTGTTTCATTTTTCAGTATCCGTAATTGAAATTAATTTTGTTTTAAAGGCTAAAAGAGAAAATCGGTATATTTTAAAATTATTTATATGATTTAAGGTATTTTAAGTGTAATATACTTATACCAAAGATAAACTTCACAACACAATTGCATGCTGTCTTCAATGTTCTACTAACATCATGTTGTTTTATGTTGACACGGAACACAAAAGGATGAGAAAAACCAACTTCTAATAACCAATATTTGGCTTTCTTTGGTAAGTAGAATGTCAACTAAACAGTGTGTATATATAAAGATATTTATCAGAACCCGCACGCTCGTGTGTGTGGGATCTATAAGAAAGTATCACTTATTGTAGTGAAATTTATCACTAAATGAAAAACAGTTTCTTTTATTATTCATTTCTTCTCATTTTATTTGGTTATTGTGTCACCTAAGTAAAATAATATACTTTGGATACCTTATATTAGAAGGCACACACGGCAGTTTTTCTACTCTCACATCACTCATAAACTATGGCGACAAAACTTGTATATATAAGCTGGTCACCATGGTACACGATAAATTATGGTCACATTTTAAACGATCTAAAATCATTTCCTATTATTTTTGTTAAAAATTTATTTTGTTTTCTTTTTATCTATCTTATTTTGACAACTTTACAAATGATATCAATCTCATACTACTCATATGGATTGATAAGAAAATCTATATTCATTAACTATAGATTCCCTATATGCCTTAAAACTTCCCTATTTCTAATAAACTCTATTTTTGAATTTTCATCCAATTTCAATTCATTCAACTACTCAAGTTTGAAGTCTTTTTGCATGATTTCTACTGGTTTTTATGTTTTACTTCCAAATTCTCCAAGAATAGTCCTAACTCTATTGGAAGCTGGTTTAGATACTTTAGTATAATGGGAAAGAGGAGGGGGATTGAGAAACCCATTGGATCAACCAAAACCATCTCACACATTGTCAAAAGGATTCAAGTTTGAAGAAACCCACACAAAGTTAAGCCTTATTGTGGATAGTATTAGCTAACATATTCCACCTCTTACAGAAATCAGCCATGCTATTAAACTATTTACCCCCTAACCCAGGAATTTAATATTCAATTTTAGATTACCATCCTGAAGTCTGTAATGTACATTTTCAGCAAAAGATTTTTTTTTTAATTGCTGATCTGACCAAATAATAGTCTAATGGCCACTGCTACATATACTCCCACTGAAATAGCACTTCTTCTTAAATCCACACCCTAGAGTTGATTGTTTTAGAATCCTTAATATTTTAATAATAAATCTATCCTACTTGGTTATAAGATAGGTTTTTTGGTAAGAGACAGAATACTGGTACTAACTTTTTTTTTATAACCTCTTTCCTGTTCATCATACGGGGGGAGTAATCTAGAGGTAACTAACCAATTCTAAAGATGGTAGGGAGTCAAATTTACATTTTGTGGGACCCATACAGAAATGAAAAAGGTCCACACCCCATGTCAAATTCGAACCAGCACCATCCACAGTTTTCAGTTGCTAAAATCCGCACCTCAGCCACCTGAGGTACAAACGACCCAATACTGGTCTAATTCCTAATCTTGCAGTCCAAATGGTGAAGAGATTGATTTCATTGCCTTTTCTCCCTAGAAAGGCGCTATCACAATGACCCATTGTCCCATCTTTCCCAGAATACCATTTCCTGCACTCTGTTTGTGGTGATACAATCAGGGCTGTTTAGCACTTCTCATAGTACTATATAGGGAGCATTCTGAGGATATTGAGGTTGAATTTCTCTTTCCTCTTTTGCAATAACAATGAGAGGCTAATATAAATTAGAATTATATACATGTAACATCTCTTCTGTCACTTATGTTATAAAATTGTCATTTTATACCGTGACTAAATAATTCAGAAAATAATTATTAAAATATTATTAACTTATATTTTCCTATTGCTCTAAAAAGTCATACTATTTTCATTAACTCTTAATTATTAGGCCTATATATGAGAAATAAATGTTAAAAAGAATATTAAAAGTAAAAAATCACTATGAACATATTACGATCATGTATCCCTGAATATTTTACAATATCAAATATATAAATAATTGACTGTATTTTTCCTAAATATAAAGATGTCGTGGGGTGTGATCAAAAGGAAATAAAAAATAGTTAACAACTATTTATTTACCAACATTTTGCCCCACTTTGTTGACCGTTTTGACTGTTGGACTGTTTCGATATCTTTCAGCTCCAACAGCCCTGATGAAGCTCAATAAAGTGGGGCGAAACATCAGCAAATAAATAATTGTTAACTATTTTTTGTTTCCTATTGACTGCACCCCCAACCATATTCATATTTTACAATATCATTTCATATTCATTATTCATAAAATAACTATCCAACTTTTACTACAGGCCAAATTTATTCCCAAGGCAAATTTCAAATTACAATGATAATAAATCAATTTCACTGTCAACATAATTGTAGGTACATTATTAAGAAATAATGTTTAGGTTTGTGGCAATTATTTATACAAATTGGAATTTTTTATTTATTCTTTTATTTTATTTTAACTTCTTTCCTATTTCTTTTTTCCCTTCTATTCATTTCAAATGAAAAAAAAAAAACATACAACTTCACTTTTTGCTTGTGACCACAATTTACACAAATTTACCAAAAGATTCAAGCTATAAAAAACGTATATATGTATTAAGGTTTGGATAAGATATTGTTAAAACTGTCGTGTTATGCATCTGTAATGTTCATTTGTATTTATATGAATTAAAAAGTAGATTTTAACACCTAGTAGTGTAATGTCGTCTATTTTTCTTTAAAGTTGGCTACTACAGTTAATCAACCATAGAATTTATAGTTATAAGATCCTGGCTGATGGCTTGAGCCTAAAGTATTTTTATCACCTAAATCTCTTAGATCTATATGTTTGCTATTATACAAATTCTTTTCTTTTTATTCTTTGATGTGTAGTCTTTGAAAACGCACCATTATTTAAACTTTAATGATCTAATGATATTTCATTTATTTATTTTTCAAGTGAATCAATGGCTACATTTGTTGCAGTTTTATTTCAGTTTCTTCTCTTTTTTTCTGAAATACTTTTTTAATTGGTAGTGCAGCTGTAAATTATTAAATGTAGATAAAAAAAATATTAAATATCTTTCATCTATTATTTCCTCCATTTACAACATATATTCACAATCTTTTTGTTTTTGATTAATATTATTTTCATTTCTTATAAACTTTAAAAACCATAAATATTTATATATACATTTTATTTTTTTGCATTCTGTCCATGGGATATTCTCTTTTATAGATGAGCAGGAGCTTATATTAACTACAACTAAACATTGATAACACTAATTTAGTAAGCTACTAATTTTACATATTAACAATATTAATATAGATTCCTGTTCTATATATTAAAATTTAATTTGCCAATTTAATCAAAAAGAACAAAACTTTTATTTTAAATATTTAAACCTATTCTTGGCACAGGTACATGGATGGTACCATCACTTTACCGAATATTCAAATCTCAAGTATCTACATAACCAACAATTTATAGTTTGAATCCTTGTCTAACAGTTGATACCATTCAGTGACAATAGACTCTTGTTTGATTGTGAAAAATAAATATCAAGTTAAAGTTAATAGCGTTCAAGGGAAACCTGCCTGGATTAAAAAACATTAAATTTATAAAATTCACAATTTATCAAATTTTTTAAAAGATAAATTCACAACTTTGTGTTAATGTTTTCTTGTCTTATTTTTTAATTTAAAAAAACAATGTTGTTGTTTTAAAAAAAAAACTTCTTTTGATCCTTTATCTCAACATTTTGACCCTTTTACACTGTCAAGGAGAACTTAATTTGATATGTCCAAGACTAAACCTTTTCTGGCTATTATGCTAAACTCAATTCATTTATCAATTATACTTTTGTATTAATCACTTTAACACAGTAGCCTCTTAATATAGCAATTTCATTAACAAATAATTTGTCGATGACATTTCATCATTCATGTTGTATATTAACAGTATTTATGAAAATAAAAGCCAGTAATATTATATACATTTTGTCTCTCATTATGATTGGAAGTTGTATAGAAAATTTATTAATTTTAAACTTTTAACATTTATTTTTGTATACCTTTAAAACTTTTTTTTTAATGCTACCTAAGTGTTTAAATGAACCCCTTCATTTTTCAATACTTAATTTTTCTGTTCAATCAAAACATACTAATATTAGAATCTAACTTATGTTGTGGGAATTGTATGAAATAAAGAATTTTGTAGCATCGTTAGCTTCCATCTTTTTATACATACTTTTTTTTTTCATTTATTAGTATAGTAGAGCTTTACTGCCATGTTCTAACCTTGGTTTGATGAATTATTAGTTATGATCTATATCCTGCTGAACAAGATTGCTCTTTGCAGGATAGGATTCTAGACCACCAAAGTAGGATTTAGAAAATTAATGAGCTATTAGGGTGCATTTTCAAGCTTAATGATACTTTAAAAATTATGGAAGAAAAATCAAGAAGTATACATCCTATTTGACTATTACCAAAGGAGACAACAATATTTGGATAGAAATTTAGGCTATTTCAAGCCTAGATTGATGACGTCCTGTCTAGAAGACTGATGAGGACATGAATGAATAATTCCTCATGTATAGTATCAATTCAGAAAGTTGAAGATAGAACAGGCTTGAGATAGTGGAATGGTTTCTTACCCTTATTGTCAAACTTAGATCTCTATAATGTGATAAGAATCATAATGTATATAGGATAGGATAAACACAAAATTCTTGATTTTTACACTTGACATAACAATACTAAGAAGAAACTTAAATGTAAAAAATAATAATATACATGATAGTAAGGTGAATACTTTTTTCAGGCAAAAAGATCAGTGTGGATATAAGAATATTCCCTAAAGTTAAAAGGTTTAACACCTTAATTTCAATATAATCTTAAAAAATCATCGATTTATACCCATAACCCAGCATATAATAATCAGGAACAGAGCCCTTATTCCCTCTAACAAATTACGGTATCCCAAAAATTATAAGAAAATTATACACTCAAAGTATAAGCTGCTGTAATAACTGCTGTACTTACCCAAAACTGTAAGATTTGGTCTTTAACTAGCACCTTGCTAAGCCAAATTAACACATTAATAACCAAAACTTATATTGGATGCAACATGATGTTTGAAATAAGTCATAATGTGATTAATAGGTAATCATGAATGCTACAGTAGAGACTTTGTATGAGATCAAAACAGAAGGGTAAGGATGTTACAAAATATTATAAGCTAATTTTTCTAAACTAAGTTCATAAGGTTTGTCGGGTAGATGCACAAATAGGGATTTTTCCCTAATTTATTTTGTTAGTAGAGCTACCATCTAGTAGCTCTTCCAACAATGTGCATTTGGAAAAGATACCCATTTATACACTTACCGTGATATACCTTAAATGGTTTTGAATTTTTTATCTTGTCCAGTAAAGGAAACAACACAGCCTGTAGATGGTTATTGTGTACCGATCTTAGGGAGCCTGATTGACAAATTTTAATTGAAATACAGCTTTACTTCTGTTAACAACTAAAATTGTACTTATCAAAGATTTTGGTGCCAATTTAAGTATTTTACTTTGAAATTGAACTGGTAATTGTTATTTAAGTTATACTTATTTTTCCTAAGAAATTAAGCAATCATTTTTTCAGTTCTTTTCAACTGTAGAAAAATGTAAACTCAATTTAGAAAATAGGTTGATTTTTAACAAACATTGGTATAATGTTTCATATGACAAGCATTGTAAATTGATTAGTTAGGTAATTGTAAATTTTAATTGCTACTCACTATAAATTTTGTTTAAATTAGATAATTGATACACAACATAACTGCCGTGTGTGTAAATTATATAAACATACACTAATTTACATTTCACCTCTACGATGTTTTTTGTTAACAATTAAAATTGATTTCCATCTGAGTGAAGTATTTATAGTTCTATTAAAATATGATAACAATTTTTGTTTAAACATTAATGATCATTGGCTCTTTAACATTTTTAATTCATTTGGATAATATGACACCACTACGCATGCATAACTGTCTACGCTTCAAGTTTTCAAGTAGGTATTAGCATGCTTTAATGTAATACTTACTCTAAATTTCTTTTGGTAGGCTTTTTATAAAAAAATACATTGCTTTTAGTTTTGCCCAATTATATGCATGTTATTTATCTATCTTTGTTTAGATGTAAGATGTTCTAAAATTTTGTCTGTGTGCAAGTTTTTGTGACATATGATATTTTTTACTGAAACTTATTGACTTACATATTAAAAATTCCTTACACCTGTATAGTAATGAAATGTACATTTTTTTTTACTTTTTGTGATTTTTTTTTATACTGTAATAAGAATATATAAGATTAATTACTTTAGGTAACCCATAATAATACCAAAATTAATTTTATTTATGATGTCCAACATCCTAGTTAAGCATTTAGTATGATAATACTATTTATTATAAATTTGAAATATGATAACATATATATAATCATTATAATTTTTTTTCATACATTATTGCTGTTCAATAATTTAGTCAATTTTCTATGATTATCAACAGTTATGATTGTTAAAGAAACCATTTATATGTATATGAGTTTTTTGTTGATAAATAATGTCTGAAGCATCCATTTTGTTTAATGAACATTTAACTTCTTAATGTTGTTATATAGATTGATCTTACCTTAATGGTAAAAATTGTGTTGGTTCTAAAATGTGTATTCTCTTTCTGAGCTGTTGTGAACAGGTCAAAAGAAAAAAATCAATTAATTTATTGAACAATAAAAGAAACAATGAATTATAAAATATGTATGTTTTTGCACATCGGTGGAGAAAAATTGTCAGGATAAGAAGTGGTTCCTCATAATCTAGTGCTAAAGAACGTTTATTTTTTGAAAGGTAGCATTGTTTTAATCATTCAATTGTTTCAAATGAATTTCACATGAGTTAAAAAAATATTTTCATTGTGACACTTTACTCATAACTGTCCATAAGGAAAATATGCATAAATGTCATAATTTTCTGATCTCACACCTAGTATCTTAGAAATTATTTAACAAAAAGCTTTCAAACAAATATAGCCCTGTATTATTGGGAAGTCCTTGGGTTCAATCATCAACCTTTATTCAGAATAATCATAGTTTCATTACCATAAGAACCAAAGTGCTCTTCCAAAACACATGGTTCATACTTTTTCTAAATTTTAATATTACATTATATTAAGCACTGAACTCTTAAGCCCCATTTAAGCCTGTGCTTGAGATTATGAGCAGAAAATTTATTTTCTGTTATATCAGTGGTAGTTTGACTCTGTGATTGAGAGACCCTCCTGGAGCACACCCAAACTTTACAAAGGGGGTTTCTTCATCCTTCATAGGTTTGGGGGAAAACACGGCTTTTGAATATGGATGCTGACCAAATCACCTACCTCCTTGTATTACCAATGATTAAGCAGCACTTCCTTACTAAAATCTGAGCCCAAGAACCATTATAGGTTGTGGTGGTATATATTTTTGTCTCCATTTCCAGAAATTTGTCCCACTATTACACATAATCCAACACCATATTTTTACTTACAATAATCTGCCCTGATAAGTAAAAGGCTCTGTCTCTAATTTTTTTCTAAATAAATTTTGTAGCATCTCCAATGATGCCTTGTATGTATATATATTGTAATAATATAAAATTTATTTTAAAATAAAATAAAATGAATTTTGATCGTTTTATAAAACGTTTTTCATATATAAAAAATAATTTGGGTTCAAATTAAGAACTTTAATATTAAATATATAATAGAATTTTATTTAACTTTATAATATAAAAAGACTCTTAATCTCAGGGCGAGTTGCTAGGCAATCAGAACCAGACACTTATTATAATTACACTTAATTAAATTAATATCTCTTTTACAAATTTATTTAAATTTAGTTATAACAAAAACTAACCCAGTTCACAATCTTCTTTTGATGGTTGGTGAGTCTTCATGTCTTCTTTCCCAAAATGCTCTGTCTAACCATCAAACATGGCTTCCAGTCACCTCTGCTTATAGGCAATGACTCCTCTCTCCAGGTAATTCAAACCAAAAGTCCCCTATTCTTCTTGGGTGACTCTTTGATATCTTCTTTTTCAAGATGTCTACCCTTGAGCTAGACAAAAGATGATGATGACACCCTCCCTCCAGGAAACATCATTTCTCCTCTGTGCCCAAACAACGAATGCCAAACCAAAACCAAAACCTGCCTCGTTGTTCCATGTAAACATCAATTGTCGCACAACAGTTAGGGATTTTTTCAAATGATTTACTTTCTGAATATTATTCTTTAGCACTATTTCTTGACTTCTATTTTTTCTTAAATTTACTGTATTTTCAATTATGATGGGAAGAGTTAAAATAGTTTTTATGATATTTGAAATCTGCTCAACATGGCCTTGATTCAACGGACTTGTTGACTGAAGAATA
>NW_027108463.1:15924-17590 GCF_000696795.3 Halyomorpha halys
AAGTATAATTGAAAACTAAAATAAAGTTCTAGTGTGAGATCTGATCATAAAAATTATGTCATTTATTCATCAACATACTAACAATATCATCACTTTAGTGATGAATTATCACTCTGAAACATAAAGAAATAACCATTTTTAATTGCCATTTTATTATCATTATATAACCAACTTTAAATAGAATTTTTTATTTATTAAATATGAACAAGTTTTTTTTATTTTGGGATAATTTATTAATGAGCAGGAATTAATCACTTTTTCAGTTTTGCCTTAAATATATTGTTTGGTTTACCCCAGTTCAGAGTATTTTTTTTATAATAGTTTTGCTTGCTTGAGTAAATTATCCTTTACTCCAGTTCTATGTCTGTATTGTTCAAGTTCCTTGTAGCTGTATCTTGACACAGGGGCAGCTCTCCTTTTAACCTTCTATCTTTTTATTTCACCAGTATACAGGAAGTTTAATTTAGACACTAATCCTTGCCATTGCTGCACCCCAAGCATGGATGAGCACAGAGGTAAATTGTTTATGAAGTTAACAGCATGGCAATGAATCAGTACTAACTTTTCAGCTATTGTATTAGGATGTTACTCTTCCTCTCATTACCACTCTTCTTAATCAACGATGGTTAGAGTTGGATAGGGAACTGTTAGGAAGTTGCTATATTCTAATTGTCACAGAATTCCGACTCCTCAAATGTTTTACTGCTCCCTTTTACTTGATATTATGGAACTTTTGGAGAAATTTCCCTTTAGGGGAATATGCATCTCTCTACAGCCTTACTCTAAACATCTATTAAATTTACCATTTATGAATGAGGCCCTTTAGGTTTCTTTATTATTCTAATGAGTGAAAATTCCAGTTTTCAACAGAAGGACTTGGAAAAACAAAGTAGCTATAGATACAACCCATGCACTTTTGCCCAAAATAATCAAGTATAAATTTTTAGGTGTCTTGAATGGCACTTCTACTTGACAAAATCATTGTCTGTCCTGTTGAATCATTCTATGTATAACAGTTCTAATATAATAATGTTCACAGATGACGTCAACATATATGTCTAATTGATGACATTCTGATGACAGAAGTGATTTTGAACATCATGGCAGTTACTATTACCCAATTGACAGACTATCCCTGGTCATTACTAGATATTTCAATATATATGAATTTGTATGTCCAATCTAGAAAAGTTAACAAAAACACACATACCTCTTAAAAATGCTGTTTGTTTTTTTCTCTTTTACAATTTTCATTTTTTATTTCATATTTCTTCAGAACCACTCATACAACAAAACCCAACATAGCCTTTCCTGATTGTTTGGTGTTTAATATGAACAGTTTTTTCAAGTTATTATATTTTTTCATGATATTCAAATGTTTTTTCCTCATTTTGTTTAAAACCAACCATTTTAATAAATTACATTGATTTACTTGTCACTTTGGTGATCATTACATTTTAAATGTTTATAGGAATGGAATGACTACAATCTAAGATGGAATGAGTCAGAATATGGAGGTGTTAAAGACTTGAGGATAACACCAAATAAAATATGGCGTCCAGATGTTCTCATGTATAACAGGTATCACATTGATTTACATCGTTAGGAAATCTTACAAAATATATATATATATGTGTATATGTGTATATATATATATATATATATA
>NW_027108463.1:17694-30536 GCF_000696795.3 Halyomorpha halys
CATATATGTGTGTGTGTTGTTATATTATTTTAATATAATACTATAGGTTTTATATGTTTCTGTTTCAGACAACATGAATTTTAAAATTGTTATATTTTATAAACATAAAATCCTGATATATACAGGAGAGTGCCTGATATTTCTTTAACATAAGTAGAATGTTTAGTTTTAGGTTTGACAGATATGCTTTCAGAGATGAAACCACTCAATTTCAGATCGTCTTTTTATTTAAACTAATCAATTTGTAAAAAAAAAAAAAAAAAAAAAAAAAAAAAAAAAAATAGGATGAGCAAAGGAGTATAATGATGCAGTAGGAGGAAGATGTCACACATAATGCTAGGACCCTGTCAGAGTGCACAACCGGATGGAGGCTTCATTGGGTCACAGTGAAGCTCGTCAAGGCGAGGAGGCTTTGACACAGAGATGAGTTCTTGAGCCAATTAATGATGATCATATAAAGTTATAGTAGAAGGAACTCTGAAATTCAAAAGATAATAATATACTTAATAATTTCTGTATGGTAATCTTCTCAAGTTCTTAATTTTATTTTATGGATCATTAAAATTCAAGTACTTAAAGAAAAAAACATAAATAAATATAATAAAGAACACTATAAAGTTAATATCTCAGTTTTCTTTCTTTATCTGAAACGACGCAACATCCCATTACTGGCCCTGGTTTCCTCAACTACTCTTCCTCAGAAAGAGTGGTAATCCTCCGGTTCCAAACATCAAGGAGTTTTGTATACTCTGAGGTGATATTGAACCCTTAAAGTTTAGTGAATTCTCTTTTTCTGATACCATTTTTTTTTCATTTGTAGGTTTCTTTGTTATTTTTGAATCCTCCATTTTGTCTAATACAGATTCTGCTTTGTTCCACTATGTAGGGCTCATTTCAGATGCAATATGTTTTTCAGTATTTCTCAAATAAATGGCAGTCTTCCCTTCCTGATTATAACATGTATACTTCACTCAACAATAATTTTTCTTTCCATTGTTAATACCATAAAAAAAAACATAGGATTCTAAGGATCATCATTTCCAACAACATTTTTTTTTTTTTTTATATTGTTGAACTTATTTTAGAAGTCAATATTTAACATAAAGTTTATTATAGCTTGGTCTAATTTTTCCATTCATCTTGATTTTAGCTTGTTTTTCTAACTTCTCTGCTCAACATTTCCATACAATCTTTACATGTAATTTTTGACCACTGCCTTTCATCAGGTCCCAATGATGACATTTAGTTAACCCAAAGATTTGATTAGAACACAATATATAGATTACTTAAACACTTTTTGAATTAATAAAAAAAAAGATACTCTGAAAAAATAAATCCAGGATAAACAATTATTTTTCTAAATCTTAATACTTTTTTTCCAAAAACACTTTTTCACATTTTTCCATGATTGTAAATTTTACAATTTATTTACCCCGTATAAGGAAATTTTAGTAACAAGAATCCTCCTACTCCAATATCTAGCACTCTCCTTGTGTATTAATAAATGTATAAAATAGTAATTTAAAAAAATAAATAAATCATGTAACTATCGAATTTTTGAAGTGGAATGCTGCAATTATAAGATCCCTCAATATTTTGATTTTTTGAAATTTTCCATCAGAAATATTTTTATTTCATAATTGTTTATTATTTTACAGAATTTTCGACTGTAATGGCAGGCTTTCTTAACTTAAATGTTTTCAATTGTTTCCTTCCACATTTTCATTTTTGAAATATATTTTTGTCCCAATTACTACATCTAACCTTATTCTCAATTCCTTTTTACTAGGTTTTCCATGTTCTTCTTTATCTTTTTCTCCTTTCTCTCTTCCATTTTTACCCTTCTTTATACATTTTTCAACAAGTTTTAACATTTTTTTCTCCTGGTTATTTAACAATAATAATTTATTATACTCATGCACACCATTAAAAATTTAGTGGAACTACTATATGATAATGATTAAAAAAAAAAAAAAATTACATATTAATTTTAAAGAGATAAATGAACTACTTACAAAACTACCAAAAGTTTTTGCCTTTTTATTCAAAACATTTAAATCTGGTGGATTTGTGATTAACAGGTTTCACGTTATACATCACGTCTGTCCCTTTATTTTGTTTTCACTTCCACAGATTATTTACTCAAAAAGCTGTTAAAAATGGCTTCAAGATATTTGTTGCTTTATTCAGCAATAATCGAGAGTGATAAATTAGTTTTTAATTTGTTCATATTTTCGTTTAGTATTTAAGAAAGCATTGAAAAATTTTGGTTGTTCCAACACTAGTTTCTGAACTGAAATTAGTCAAGCATAAATAATCATATTAATAGAAAAAAAACGTAATTAAAGAAACATATTTTGAATATTATAAAATATTTTAACTCTTTTCATTAAGATTAACTAAAATCAAATGTTATCCCTGATATTTAAGACTCAAGGGTTTATGCTTGGAATCTTCCAATCGCTATCATATAATTTATGTCTCTTCTGAAGCTTTTTCTCTTTTTTTTTTTTTTGGTATTGGTATTGGTATCTAGCGGGGAACAAGTCAAGCAAGTGGGCTTAGTGGTCCTTTTTGCCAACCCCTGGCGGCGACCAGAGTTGCCACTGTATACACATTTTACACATACAAATGCTAAATATAAATGTATTCAAGTCATTAAAAATTCTTGAAACACTTACATACAGACTTTTGTGGATGATTATCAAACAATGGGCAACTTTCAAATCCCTGTTGAAAAAAAAAATGGTTTTCAAGGATCACTTATTGATTCAGGTCAGTTGTAATGTGACCATAGAAAACATTGCTTTCTGATGTACAAAATAAACTAATTATGTTGCAATGTTTTACTAATGTTATTCCTGTCATGAGAACTTCAATTTTCACTGTCATGGCTATCCCTAAGAAATATTTTTTACATTTAAATACACCTTAGTTTTATTTTGATACAAGTTTTGGGAAAAACTGACTTTATTGTACTCAGGTTTCAATTGAATGTTTACAGAAATTATTTCCATTATTTTTTTAATATGTAGAATATTCAGAACAGGGTGTAGTATATTTCAAAAGGAGTCCCTGAAAAAAAAATTTTATGGACAAATTTAAAGCAGAAAAGAGAGAAATTTTAATGGCTTCTGAGACTGAAAAATTATGGTAACCTTGAAGTTCATAACATGACTTTGGAAAAATGAAAACAGAAAAAACAGACTTGTGGGTTTTGAATCACCAAACTGGGGCTGGATCTAGAAAATGTCCATTTGTTTAAAAAAAAAGAATTTTGACATTTTTTTACAAATAATTGTCATTATCCTTGTGAGATGAGATCTTAAAATAAATAACTGCACAGTAATTAAATATTTTGTAATTTTTTCGAAGTTTATTTTACAAATTTTCATAGCTGTTAATGACTTTAATTGTCACGGTTCTATTGATTTTTTAAATAAATTAAATTTAGTTGAAAGATGGACAAAAAAAAAAAAGGTTTGTATGCTATTAATCTAAATTGATTAAGAAGAAACTTGAACCACATTTTTAAACTTACATTCTATATGTTAATAAAAACTGTTTACTAACTTTTTATTTATCCCTTTCACCATAATTGTTTTCCTAGCTTGTTCATTTTCAGATATATTAGGGCCCTATAGTAAATTTTCGGAGGGCAGAAATTAAAAAAGCTATAAGTTTTAAGATCACACTCATGTATCGAGTTTAACTTTTGGAATTTAAGATGTGTTAGGACCCCTTTTTATGTTTTCAGAGATGTAAAAAATAAAAATTCTATTGATATAATGATAAATTTAGTTTAACTTTTTAAATTTTAACAAATTATGATTCTTTACCAATTTTTTGAGGGGTTATTAATTTAAAATGCTATGAAAGCACAATCCTAAAATTGATTGTTAATTTCTATCAATTTTAAAATCAATGTTTTAAAATGGACAACTTAATTTTAATTTCCCAAATACCAATTACAAAATTCTATTAAAAAATATTATTATATTTAACTTACAGAGTAACATAAAAAATATTGAAGATACATTATATTTATTCAGGGTATGAAAATCAGTGATTGATCTGTATGAATAAAAGATGTATTGTGTTGCTTTGCTAATGTAGTATTATCAGATGGTTGGTCAACAAGTTGAGAGAGCCTTATGTCTTCCTCATAGCTTCTATTCCTAATGATCACATGTAATATAGTTCAAACATCAGCAAAAAAATAAATAAGTATACTAGTGTGTGATCTTAAAACAGATAGTATTTTCATTTTCAGCACCTCTGAAAACATAGAAAGGGAGCACAGTGTCATACCAGAGGTGATTTAAGAGTTTTAGGGAAAAAATTTTTTGTCACATCAGAGGTGATATCAGATCATGAAAGGTTAAACAAATACTTTTTTTAAGGAACATTTTAGCACATTTGTCATTTTCAAATTAATCACTAAATAAATTTCCACCACAGTATCTAAAATTATATACTCTGCATACAATTTAAAAATGTATTAGTTACATAAATTTGAAATTCTATCAACTTTATCACCTGTGTCAGAGGCCTGACCACATTCTAATGGGTGTTTAATTTCAATTAAAATTCAATGGGTTGATATTTCATTCAAGTTTTACTTGATAGTGGTCTTAGTTTAGAGCTAACATAAGATCATTCATAATTTTTTTTTTAATTTTGGCAATGATTCTTTTTTAAGTTAGGACCTGAAAATTGCCTATTACTTGAGAATCACCCTCGTACATGTAGTTAGCGACACTTTCAAGAAGTCAGGCATGTCAATATTGATTATTAGATAAATAAGAACGACTAAAATGTTTCTGTGCTAAAATTCATAAAAAATAAATAAATAATAATAATATTCTTAATTTTCTTCAATTGCCATTTATTTTCTAATTTTTCCCTCATTTTGATCTTGAGTAATGGTAATATATTTAATTACTAGGATTGTGCATACTGTCAAATATTTAAAGTGCTCTCCTAAAATTAATCAATATCAGCTCCTACATTCCTCAAAATATTCTCATAATATTCCTAAATTAATCAGAAAATTTGAGGAAAAAATTATTGAAAATTAAGAAAAGTGAAAAATGAAAATCAACATATAAAACATATATGTATGAATGTTATGTATTATTTTATTGTATTTGGACTTAGAAATAATACAGTAACTATCCTACATTATCCTATTGTTACGTCACATATTGTATTGTATTATTGGGTTGTTGCAAAATAAATAGCACTATTTTCATTTAATTTTGAAAATAAAAATAGCATCCCTAACCAGTTCCATTTGCTTCATAATTATTGTCAGGTGCTTCTGCTAAGACAACAGTTTAAATAATTGTAGCTAATTCTGTTTCATCTGTGAACAAACAAGGGTCATTATTCTTCAAATTATAAATTAACATTAAGCAAAGATTTTTTTCAAAATTGTAATCAGTCTAGATAGTTCAGGAAACAGAAGATCTTAACATTTAAGTAAACTATAATTTTATATTCAATTATCAAATTTAATTAAATGTTGTACTGAATTATTAATTAAGTATATTCTAAGTAATATTAAAAGTAAAAGCAAAATTAAGAAGAGATTTCATAACAAAAAACACTTCCTTAATAATTGTAGATGAAGATAGTTCATTTGCAGAATTTCTAGGGAATAAAGAAAAGCTAAAGTTGACTCATCAGTATATTGAGGTTAATGGGGTGAATATATTGTGTGATGACTTACAAAGGTTCCCAACAATGGATTTTCAATATAGGTCTAGAGAAGGGAGGGAATGAGGAGAGATCAAGGTAAGATTGAGTAACAGTGTGAGAGGGATAAATCTTGGAACCATTAATGACCAGTGATCTGAGGTATCAGCCTTAAGACATTGCAAGATCAATTAGTAAAAACAACCTTCTGATTTTTTGGGGGCATGAGATATTAACAAGGTAATGAGCTTTCAGAACTTATATTAAACAATCGGATATAAAAGTGGGTGAATTAGTGCCTTTACCCAATACTAAGCATGATCCTGAGCACATCATGCCTATGATATAAGAGGTACTAGAATATTAGAATTTTTTTTTTTTAAATATGTGAAATATAAATAGTAGGCAGAGATGTACTGGTTTACTAATATGGTCAGCTTAGGAGAGACTGAGGGGATTTTTTTTTTTAATTTTCATTTTCTAACCTCTTTATTTCATATATATACAATTACATAATATATAATACATGATATATATACATTATTATAATACATCTTGTTTTGCTGTATGGCATTATAAGAACAGTTGCAAGGTCCACTGAAGGCGGGTTTACATTGGTGGCATAATAGCCGGGGGACCATTCTAACTAGTGGTGGTGGTGGTGTGGTGACTTCAAGCTGCAGAGCCTGAAGTCCTTCCCTCGGCGAGAAAGTCTACCAAGGGGACTGTGCTTTGCCACCTCCCAGGTCTTGTTGGTTGAGCGATTTCCCTGAAGAGTGGGTTGGCGCAGGCCTTCAGCCCATCAAAGAATTTGATGTACCTTCAGCCTATATATTCTGGCACAGAGAGAAGCTGGAGTTCTTGGTGTATGACAGTGTTTCTGGCCCTCTGTAGTGCTTTTCCATGGAGAATTCTCCAGAGGATGAAGTTCTGGTAGCTCTGCAACTTTTTAAGCGTGGTTTTGTAGAGGTGGCACAGCAGGGGTGCACCACAGAGCAGAGTCGGGTGGATTATTGCTCTGTAGACTTGCAGCTTAAGCCTTAGAGAGAGTTGCGGGGACTTGAGCTGATGATAGAGCCTGCAGGTCTTCAGGCGAGCCAGTTTGAGTTTCTCCCGAACGTGAATGGAGAAGGTGAGGTGCCTATCCAGTGTGACGCACAGGTAGAGAATGGAGGTGTAGATTTTCTGGTCAACTTCATCGACTTTGAAGATGGTAGGCAGTGCCTTCTTTCCTTTTTGGAACATCACAATAGTGTCCTTTTTGCCAGGGTTCACCCTAAACCCAATATTTTTAAGTGCATTAGTGATGGCGGCTGCAGCGTCTAGAGCGTGGGTTAGGGCTGTTTTAGCATTAATGCTGGAAGCGTAGATGCCAATGTCGTCCGCGTAGGCTGCTACCACTGCCTTTGGGTGTTCAATGGCTATCGGTGCCGTGAAGACAACGAATAGTACCGATCCATGAGGTACTTCGCAGGTGGTGGGGACTGGATAGGAGTGGCTCTCGCCAATCCGACGACGAGAGATCTTCTGCTGAGGTAGCTTTCGATGAGTCGGCATAGGTCAGCGGGAAACTTGAATTCCTCCAGTCGGCGCAGTAGGAGTGGGTGAAAACACTCTCGAAGGCTTGGCTGCAGTCTAGTGAGATGAAGGCCGTCGGACAGTTTTTCTTCATCTGTCCTATTGTGTGCGCTTGGAGCTTCGCCAGGTGGTGCTCACAGGCGACTCCCCGTTGGAATCCGGTCTGCTGTGGTGGGATGACGTTTTCCTCTCTGCAGTGTTCCATCTGGTGATGGTTGATGACCTGTTCCAACACCTTGCTCATGTGCGAGAGGAGGCTGATCGGACGATAGTGCTCGGTCGAGTCTCCTTTCTTTCCCGGTTTGAGTAGAGGTACCACGATAGCTCGTTTCAATACGGTGGGAAAGTACGAGATCCGCATGCACTAGTTGAAGATATTGAGTAGGAAGGCTTTACCCTTCCTAGGAAGCATTTTCATGAGTACATATGGGATTCCATTCAGTCCCGAAGCCTTGTTCCCTTTGATGCGTCGAAGTACAGACTCCAACTGGTTGAAAGACGAGAATAGAGGCTTCTCCTTGGTGCTCGGTGGTCCGTTCAGTATCCC
The DNA here is from genome assembly GCF_000696795.3 of Halyomorpha halys. NCBI lineage: Eukaryota > Metazoa > Arthropoda > Insecta > Hemiptera > Pentatomidae > Halyomorpha > Halyomorpha halys. The sequence goes on from NW_027108463.1 coordinate 25,520, forward strand.
TTGCTGCATAGTTTGTGGCCAGGAGTTCGGCCTGTTCCCCCGATATCAGGAGATCGTCGCCTGATTCAGCCTCTTGTTGACGAAGGTCCTCACGAGTCTCCAGTATTGGCGGTGATCATCATGGGTCCTCCGCAGCTGGTCATGCCAGAGCCAGGTCTTCCAGTCCCGCATGAGGCTGGCTATCTGCTGGGTCAGCGCATTGATGGCCGGTTTCAGGCTGTAGTCATGCGTGTGCTGGAAGATGTTGCGAAGGTTGTTTTGCTGACCGATGACAGCGAGAATTAGGCGGTTTCCTAAAGGCATTGGGCTGTGGAGTGAACTTGGGGATGGTAACTTCGGCTGCATCCTGGATAGTGGTGGTGATGACCTCCACCACTGCATCCACCTCCTCCGATGTCCATAATGGCATAACCACAGGGAGTGTTTCTTCGACACTGGACCTGTATCCTTTCCAGTCGCCCTTGTGGAGTAGGTACTTCCTCGCCAGTGGTGTTGCTGGTGTACCTTCAAATGTATAAAGTACAGGCCAGTGATCAGACAGTCCATATGCCAGAGCTAGTCAGTCTGTAACTGTGTGGAGATCCCTGGTCAGGAGTAGGTCCAGCATTGAGGTCCTCGATGGGTAGCCCGCATGTCTGAAGGTGTGCACCCCTAGATGGAAGATGGCCAGCCTGGTCTTGGAGATGTAGGTACCCAGTGGATTATTGCTACCACATAGCCAGGCGGTGTGCCGGGCATTGAGGTCCCCAAGGACCACAATCCCGACTCCTTGCCTGGGCATGTTGCAGTAGTAGTCTCGCTGATGTGAGGCTGTACCTCAGGTGCTTATAGATGCAGGTGAACGTGAACTGGTGTTTGAACCCTATGTCCACCGTGATCATATGAGTACCTTTGGTCAATTCTACTGAGTTCAGGATGAGTCTAGACGGGATGTCACAATGAGGGGGGTCATCACCATCGTCATCATTTGATCCATCCTGGTGCACATTTTCTCTATGAGAGCGGTGATCATCGAAGGCTCCATTTGGGGCTGGCGTCGGCTGAGGTGTTGTAGGAGGTTGTGGTTGTGGTGTGGACTGTATCAGTGGTCCTCGGGTAGTGGCGGTGAAGGCGAGGTCCTTATGGACTGGCTTGCTTGGTTGCCTGGCGGGTGCGGGTACAGTTGTAGCAGTCTGTCTTTTGGATCTTGCCACAGTTATCAGGTTTATCCTTTTAATTGCAATTTTTAAAGAATACAATGTGTTTTTGATTGCAGTGGGGAGGTGACGGATCTGTGATGATCTGGATCAATTCAGTTGTGTGGGTGCGGTTCAGACCATTAATGTCAAATCCATGTAGTACAATTTATTTGACCGTTTTGTGCCCCTAGGTGCAAATGTGTGATATCGCATGTTGTGTTGCTTGAGTAGTTCAATGGCAGTGGTGTGGTCCACTTCGGTGGTGTGGTATAGCCTTGTCTCTTTTCCAGAGTTGTTGGTGGTGAACTTGCTCACCCCAACTGTTGCCAACATCTGCTTCAATGTCATTATTGATACCGCTGGTGAGATTATAACAGGTGAAGGAGGCCTGGGCTTGGGCTCTTCGATGGGTAGGCCAAGAAATGTGTTGTCATCACTGAGTTGGGCGGTCTGTGAGTGGGCCATGGTTGAAGTTCTAGGAGATTCCTGCCGGTCGGCAGGCTGCAGGTGGCTGGCTGCGGGCGCAGGGCAGACTGAGGGGAAAACTTAAACTCTGATTCTAAAAGCTGTAAAGGTGGATCCTTCATGTGTTCAATTGATGCCAGAAGACATTTATTTTAATGTAATATTGCTAGCTTAGATCAGTTCACCTATGAACTATAACTTTATTGCAAGTAAAAGTAACATATACATATATTTATAGAAAAATATACAGAGTATGAAAAGTGTGAATTTTAAAAGATCATTAAACAAAAAATAGTTTGATTTTTTAAAAAAATTTTAGGTGCTACCTAGTGGTGACCTCATGAACTGTATCCAGAGAAACTTTGGCTACCATCAGTAGATTTTGTAAATATAGAAATATTGTTGCTATAAGTGTATTTTGCTGAAAACCAATTTTTTACTAATCCTTGTTTGTATTATTCCTATTGTTGTGAATTGGATTGGTTTGAGCTTTAATGGGTTTGTTATAACAAAAGGTCCTTCATTCTGTCATGAAGATCTGTTTTGAATTTTCCAGATGAACTATACCTCTTCTCAAGCAATTATAAGTTCTGAATCAAGAAATATAAAATTTTAAAAATAATATTATTGGTATTCATTTTTCTAAATTAAAATATTATAATACAGATCATAATATAATAGATATAAATATTTATAGGATTTATATTGAAACAATAACTTTTGATTAAGTACACAGTTAATCATCAAATCCTGCTTCTTATATGTAGCTTATTGGTGAAGGGATTGACTTGAAAAGCAACAAATTATATATTTCTATGAGTCAAATATGACTAAATTTTAGAATTAATATTTAATATGATTATATTTTTATTTTGCAACAACCAAATAAAGTTTAGAAATGCATTTATCTCACTATTACATGTTAAACTATATTGGTTGTGTAAATGATTAATTCATAATATTGGTGAACTCTTGACTTTATGCTTAAAAAACAAAAATACTTTTTACGAAATTTTCTGGTAAAAAAATTAATAATTTTATATTGTCTATCTAATTATATATTTCTGGTTAAAATAAAAAATGAATAAATAAAAAATGAAAGTTCTTAGTTGGGTTCTAAATGCTGTATTGTGGAAAAATTGTAATATGGAATGGATAAAAAACTAACTTCTCCAATGAGGTAAAGATGCTGAGGCTTTTACATCTTCTTTATTATACTTTGCATGTTATTACTGATATCATTCTTGTTGGAAAAATGATCACATAGAATTTTTTTTATTTTATTTTGCATGAGTAAATATCAGTATCCAGACAACCCTCAGAAATGAATTAAAAATGAATAAATAATCATATTTATTTTATTTACAAGTATTTACTTAAAACACCAATCAGCTTGCTTCACAATCATTTGAATATTTCTACCTATAGTTCCTTGAATGTTTCTCAGAAATATTATCTGATGGATTTTGTTTCCATCTGTTCTAAATAATGTTTTAAGATCTGTTAATAATTGTAAAGTTCATTACTATTATATATATATATATATATATATATATGGGAGTGGGTAGCTCACTCATTGGTAAGGTAATAGTCTACTAACTCAAAGGACCTTGGTCTCAATTTTAATCTAGCTGCGGCAGATAATTATTATCTGTTACCTGTAGCCATTGAGTAAGCCCTGTGGGTTTGGGAGCCCTCTGGAGTTCAACCAACCTCATAAAGTAGATGCCCTTATTGGATAAATATCTGGCGGTCGAGCTAGATTCTAACCAAATCATCTCTTCACACAACCGTTGGTCTAGTAACAGTACTTCCTTACAAAGTACTGTAGTAAAAGTACTTCCTTCTCTCTGATTTATATATTCCCATATCTAATTCTTTGGCAGGTATTCATATGATCCTGTGATTACTACCTTATATGGCGTAGTCTTCATAGCCTTTTGGAGTTCTAATTTGTATCTTGCCAGGAACTTTTCCAGGCTGTTACTGTCCCCCATGATTTTTTACGTCAATCAGTTCTGTCCTCTTATCTTCTTCTGATCTTTGGTCTTTAATTAACACCTGTTATCAGTATATCCATTAAAAATGTAATCTTGTAATTGTTTATCTAATATTTTGAGATGACCTAGTTTTTTGTTTTTTTACTGTTAAATTGATACATTTGGTTTTCTATTGAACAATTTTTCACCTTAGATAATATCCAGAGTTGACATAGGTCTTCTATTTCGCAAATATACGGCTATCTCCTCAGAAAAGATGCAGCTAATCAGGGAAATGAATCATGTTTGTATCTAAAATTCCACCATTTTCTTTCCACCAGTTTTTAAATTCTTTGCATTTAAATTCACCACCCCTATCACACCAAATTTTAAATTCTGGAAGATTATGAAAATTTTAACTTCTTTAATATAATGATATTAATATGGTTAATCATTGGCTTCGCCTCATATTTATTCATTGAAATATGTACCTGACAAAAATTATTACAACCATCCAATATTGTCAAAAAATATGATTTGTTATCACAAGTATTCGGGATTTATAGACCCACACTAATCAATTAAAATGAGCTAAAAAGCTATTATGAGTCATAATCCTCATTACGTTCGGAACCACCTATGATATTTTGCTATGGAATAGGAATATATATATATATATATACCTTATGGGTTGTCGGAAGAGAAACACTAAAAAAAAGTAAGAAATCGGGCAGAGTAACAATACACAAAACTACTGAAATAACACTGTTTTATTCTTTCTCTTAATGTGTCTTATATACACTTTGGTTGTTTATTTACATGGGTTGGGAGTGTTAAGGCGGACAATACGCCTTGTCGTATTATAACCCCCCCCCCTACCAGTTTATAACATAATGTTCGTAAACTACAAAAACATAATAATACAAAAAACAAAAATAAAGGTACAATACGTTGAAAGATAAATAAAATAAAATAAAATAACATACTAAAGTACAGAAGTAAGGTTTTAAGCACTAAACATGATAGTAGGGTACACTGAAATCACAAAAAAAATAAAACAAAAGTAAAGCACTTCTTCAGAACAAAAACAAAACAACAAAAAAAATCACATCCACTGGACACTTCTGTGGGTAAGAGAAAACTCCAGAATGTTACTGCACGACCTGGATAGGAACCTTCAACTGTTCAACATGAAGGGTTCTACGTTTTTTAGGTTCCTTGATACTTTTAATAGTCAAATAGTTCAAAACGGTCGCCCCGCCCAATCGATCCAAGATATCCTCAAACCGTGGAATTGGGTATCTCTCGTCAACCTTTTATCGTTCAGTTTCCTGTAGTCCATCACTAGTCTGTACTTAATATATATATATGTGTGTGTGTGTGTGTGTGTGTGTG